>NW_027458931.1:0-33808 GCF_050624435.1 Tenrec ecaudatus
AGGCTAGGGCACCCCTAGGCCTTAGGCTCTGGCTCCCCTAGGCTAAGGCTCGGGCTCCCCTAGCCTTCAGGCTAGGGCACCCCTAGGCCTTAGGCTCTGGCTCCCCTAGGCTAAGGCTCGGGCTCCCCTAGCCTTCAGGCTAGGGCACCCCTAGGCCTTAGGCTCTGGCTCCCCTAGGCTAAGGCTCGGGCTCCCCTAGCCTTCAGGCTAGGGCACCCCTAGGCCTTAGGCTCTGGCTCCCCTAGGCTAAGGCTCGGGCACCCCTAGGCCTTAGGCTCTGGCTCCCCTTGGCTAAGGCTCGGGCTCCCCTAGCCTTCAGGCTAGGGCACCCCTAGGCCTTAGGCTCTGGCTCCCCTAGGCTAAGGCTCGGGCTCCCCTAGCCTTCAGGCTAGGGCACCCCTAGGCCTTAGGCTCTGGCTCCCCTAGGCTAAGGCTCGGGCTCCCCTAGCCTTCAGGCTAGGGCACCCCTAGGCCTTAGGCTCTGGCTCCCCTAGGCTAAGGCTCGGGCTCCCCTAGCCTTCAGGCTAGGGCACCCCTAGGCCTTAGGCTCTGGCTCCCCTAGGCTAAGGCTCGGGCTCCCCTAGCCTTCAGGCTAGGGCACCCCTAGGCCTTAGGCTCTGGCTCCCCTAGGCTAAGGCTCGGGCTCCCCTAGCCTTCAGGCTAGGGCACCCCTAGGCCTTAGGCTCTGGCTCCCCTAGGCTAAGGCTCGGGCTCCCCTAGCCTTCAGGCTAGGGCACCCCTCGGCCTTAGGCTCTGGCTCCCCTAGGCTAAGGCTCGGGCTCCCCTAGCCTTCAGGCTAGGGCACCCCTAGGCCTTAGGCTCTGGCTCCCCTAGGCTAAGGCTCGGGCTCCCCTAGCCTTCAGGCTAGGGCACCCCTCGGCCTTAGGCTCTGGCTCCCCTAGGCTAAGGCTCGGGCTCCCCTAGCCTTCAGGCTAGGGCACCCCTAGGCCTTAGGCTCTGGCTCCCCTAGGCTAAGGCTCGGGCTCCCCTAGCCTTCAGGCTAGGGCACCCCTAGGCCTTAGGCTCTGGCTCCCCTAGGCTAAGGCTCGGGCTCCCCTAGCCTTCAGGCTAGGGCACCCCTAGGCCTTAGGCTCTGGCTCCCCTAGGCTAAGGCTCGGGCTCCCCTAGCCTTCAGGCTAGGGCACCCCTAGGCCTTAGGCTCTGGCTCCCCTAGGCTAAGGCTCGGGCTCCCCTAGCCTTCAGGCTAGGGCACCCCTAGGCCTTAGGCTCTGGCTCCCCTAGGCTAAGGCTCGGGCTCCCCTAGCCTTCAGGCTAGGGCACCCCTAGGCCTTAGGCTCTGGCTCCCCTAGGCTAAGGCTCGGGCTCCCCTAGCCTTCAGGCTAGGGCACCCCTAGGCCTTAGGCTCTGGCTCCCCTAGGCTAAGGCTCGGGCTCCCCTAGCCTTCAGGCTAGGGCACCCCTAGGCCTTAGGCTCTGGCTCCCCTAGGCTAAGGCTCGGGCTCCCCTAGCCTTCAGGCTAGGGCACCCCTAGGCCTTAGGCTCTGGCTCCCCTAGGCTAAGGCTCGGGCTCCCCTAGCCTTCAGGCTAGGGCACCCCTAGGCCTTAGGCTCTGGCTCCCCTAGGCTAAGGCTCGGGCTCCCCTAGCCTTCAGGCTAGGGCACCCCTAGGCCTTAGGCTCTGGCTCCCCTAGGCTAAGGCTCGGGCTCCCCTAGCCTTCAGGCTAGGGCACCCCTCGGCCTTAGGCTCTGGCTCCCCTAGGCTAAGGCTCGGGCTCCCCTAGCCTTCAGGCTAGGGCACCCCTCGGCCTTAGGCTCTGGCTCCCCTAGGCTAAGGCTCGGGCTCCCCTAGCCTTCAGGCTAGGGCACCCCTCGGCCTTAGGCTCTGGCTCCCCTAGGCTAAGGCTCGGGCTCCCCTAGCCTTCAGGCTAGGGCACCCCTCGGCCTTAGGCTCTGGCTCCCCTAGGCTAAGGCTCGGGCTCCCCTAGCCTTCAGGCTAGGGCACCCCTCGGCCTTAGGCTCTGGCTCCCCTAGGCTAAGGCTCGGGCTCCCCTAGCCTTCAGGCTAGGGCACCCCTCGGCCTTAGGCTCTGGCTCCCCTAGGCTAAGGCTCGGGCTCCCCTAGCCTTCAGGCTAGGGCACCCCTCGGCCTTAGGCTCTGGCTCCCCTAGGCTAAGGCTCGGGCTCCCCTAGCCTTCAGGCTAGGGCACCCCTAGGCCTTAGGCTCTGGCTCCCCTAGGCTAAGGCTCGGGCTCCCCTAGCCTTCAGGCTAGGGCACCCCTAGGCCTTAGGCTCTGGCTCCCCTAGGCTAAGGCTCGGGCTCCCCTAGCCTTCAGGCTAGGGCACCCCTAGGCCTTAGGCTCTGGCTCCCCTAGGCTAAGGCTCGGGCTCCCCTAGCCTTCAGGCTAGGGCACCCCTAGGCCTTAGGCTCTGGCTCCCCTAGGCTAAGGCTCGGGCTCCCCTAGCCTTCAGGCTAGGGCACCCCTAGGCCTTAGGCTCTGGCTCCCCTAGGCTAAGGCTCGGGCTCCCCTAGCCTTCAGGCTAGGGCACCCCTAGGCCTTAGGCTCTGGCTCCCCTAGGCTAAGGCTCGGGCTCCCCTAGCCTTCAGGCTAGGGCACCCCTAGGCCTTAGGCTCTGGCTCCCCTAGGCTAAGGCTCGGGCTCCCCTAGCCTTCAGGCTAGGGCACCCCTAGGCCTTAGGCTCTGGCTCCCCTAGGCTAAGGCTCGGGCTCCCCTAGCCTTCAGGCTAGGGCACCCCTAGGCCTTAGGCTCTGGCTCCCCTAGGCTAAGGCTCGGGCTCCCCTAGCCTTCAGGCTAGGGCACCCCTAGGCCTTAGGCTCTGGCTCCCCTAGGCTAAGGCTCGGGCTCCCCTAGCCTTCAGGCTAGGGCACCCCTAGGCCTTAGGCTCTGGCTCCCCTAGGCTAAGGCTCGGGCTCCCCTAGCCTTCAGGCTAGGGCACCCCTAGGCCTTAGGCTCTGGCTCCCCTAGGCTAAGGCTCGGGCTCCCCTAGCCTTCAGGCTAGGGCACCCCTAGGCCTTAGGCTCTGGCTCCCCTAGGCTAAGGCTCGGGCTCCCCTAGCCTTCAGGCTAGGGCACCCCTAGGCCTTAGGCTCTGGCTCCCCTAGGCTAAGGCTCGGGCTCCCCTAGCCTTCAGGCTAGGGCACCCCTAGGCCTTAGGCTCTGGCTCCCCTAGGCTAAGGCTCGGGCTCCCCTAGCCTTCAGGCTAGGGCACCCCTAGGCCTTAGGCTCTGGCTCCCCTAGGCTAAGGCTCGGGCTCCCCTAGCCTTCAGGCTAGGGCACCCCTAGGCCTTAGGCTCTGGCTCCCCTAGGCTAAGGCTCGGGCTCCCCTAGCCTTCAGGCTAGGGCACCCCTAGGCCTTAGGCTCTGGCTCCCCTAGGCTAAGGCTCGGGCTCCCCTAGCCTTCAGGCTAGGGCACCCCTAGGCCTTAGGCTCTGGCTCCCCTAGGCTAAGGCTCGGGCTCCCCTAGCCTTCAGGCTAGGGCACCCCTAGGCCTTAGGCTCTGGCTCCCCTAGGCTAAGGCTCGGGCTCCCCTAGCCTTCAGGCTAGGGCACCCCTAGGCCTTAGGCTCTGGCTCCCCTAGGCTAAGGCTCGGGCTCCCCTAGCCTTCAGGCTAGGGCACCCCTAGGCCTTAGGCTCTGGCTCCCCTAGGCCTTAGGCTCGGGCTCCCCTAGCCTAAGGCTCGGGCTCCCCTAGCCTTCAGGCTAGGGCACCCCTAGGCCTTAGGCTCTGGCTCCCCTAGCCTAAGGCTCGGGCTCCCCTAGCCTTCAGGCTAGGGCACCCCTAGGCCTTAGGCTCTGGCTCCCCTAGCCTAAGGCTCGGGCTCCCCTAGCCTTCAGGCTAGGGCACCCCTAGGCCTTAGGCTCTGGCTCCCCTAGCCTAAGGCTCGGGCTCCCCTAGCCTTCAGGCTAGGGCACCCCTAGGCCTTAGGCTCTGGCTCCCCTAGCCTAAGGCTCGGGCTCCCCTAGCCTTCAGGCTAGGGCACCCCTAGGCCTTAGGCTCTGGCTCCCCTAGCCTAAGGCTCGGGCTCCCCTAGCCTTCAGGCTAGGGCACCCCTAGGCCTTAGGCTCTGGCTCCCCTAGCCTAAGGCTCGGGCTCCCCTAGCCTTCAGGCTAGGGCACCCCTAGGCCTTAGGCTCTGGCTCCCCTAGCCTAAGGCTCGGGCTCCCCTAGCCTTCAGGCTAGGGCACCCCTAGGCCTTAGGCTCTGGCTCCCCTAGCCTAAGGCTCGGGCTCCCCTAGCCTTCAGGCTAGGGCACCCCTAGGCCTTAGGCTCTGGCTCCCCTAGCCTAAGGCTCGGGCTCCCCTAGCCTTCAGGCTAGGGCACCCCTAGGCCTTAGGCTCTGGCTCCCCTAGCCTAAGGCTCGGGCTCCCCTAGCCTTCAGGCTAGGGCACCCCTAGGCCTTAGGCTCTGGCTCCCCTAGCCTAAGGCTCGGGCTCCCCTAGCCTTCAGGCTAGGGCACCCCTAGGCCTTAGGCTCTGGCTCCCCTAGCCTAAGGCTCGGGCTCCCCTAGCCTTCAGGCTAGGGCACCCCTAGGCCTTAGGCTCTGGCTCCCCTAGCCTAAGGCTCGGGCTCCCCTAGCCTTCAGGCTAGGGCACCCCTAGGCCTTAGGCTCTGGCTCCCCTAGCCTAAGGCTCGGGCTCCCCTAGCCTTCAGGCTAGGGCACCCCTAGGCCTTAGGCTCTGGCTCCCCTAGCCTAAGGCTCGGGCTCCCCTAGCCTTCAGGCTAGGGCACCCCTAGGCCTTAGGCTCTGGCTCCCCTAGCCTAAGGCTCGGGCTCCCCTAGCCTTCAGGCTAGGGCACCCCTAGGCCTTAGGCTCTGGCTCCCCTAGCCTAAGGCTCGGGCTCCCCTAGCCTTCAGGCTAGGGCACCCCTAGGCCTTAGGCTCTGGCTCCCCTAGCCTAAGGCTCGGGCTCCCCTAGCCTTCAGGCTAGGGCACCCCTAGGCCTTAGGCTCTGGCTCCCCTAGCCTAAGGCTCGGGCTCCCCTAGCCTTCAGGCTAGGGCACCCCTAGGCCTTAGGCTCTGGCTCCCCTAGCCTAAGGCTCGGGCTCCCCTAGCCTTCAGGCTAGGGCACCCCTAGGCCTTAGGCTCTGGCTCCCCTAGCCTAAGGCTAGGGCTCCCCTAGCCTTCAGGCTAGGGCACCCCTAGGCCTTAGGCTCTGGCTCCCCTAGCCTAAGGCTAGGGCTCCCCTAGCCTTCAGGCTAGGGCACCCCTAGGCCTTAGGCTCTGGCTCCCCTAGCCTAAGGCTAGGGCTCCCCTAGCCTTCAGGCTAGGGCACCCCTAGGCCTTAGGCTCCCCTAGGCTAAGGCTCGGGCTCCCCTAGCCTTCAGGCTAGGGCACCCCTAGGCCTTAGGCTCCCCTAGCCTAAGGCTAGGGCTCCCCTAGCCTTCAGGCTAGGGCACCCCTAGGCCTTAGGCTCTGGCTCCCTAGGCTAAGGCTAGGGCTCCCCTAGCCTTCAGGCTAGGGCACCCCTAGGCCTTAGGCTCCCCTACGCTAAGGCTAGGGCTCCCCTAGCCTTCAGGCTAGGGCACCCCTAGGCCTTAGGCTCCCCTAGGCTAAGGCTCGGGCTCCCCTAGCATTCAGGCTAGGGCACCCCTAGGCCTTAGGCTCTGGCTCCCCTAGGCTAAGGCTCGGGCTCCCCTAGCCTTCAGGCTAGGGCACCCCTAGGCCTTAGGCTCTGGCTCCCCTAGGCTAAGGCTCGGGCTCCCCTAGCCTTCAGGCTAGGGCACCCCTAGGCCTTAGGCTCTGGCTCCCCTAGGCTAAGGCTAGGGCTCCCCTAGCCTTCAGGCTAGGGCACCCCTAGGCCTTAGGCTCTGGCTCCCCTAGGCTAAGGCTCGGGCTCCCCTAGCCTTCAGGCTAGGGCACCCCTAGGCCTTAGGCTCTGGCTCCCCTAGGCTAAGGCTCGGGCTCCCCTAGCCTTCAGGCTAGGGCACCCCTAGGCCTTAGGCTCTGGCTCCCCTAGGCTAAGGCTCGGGCTCCCCTAGCCTTCAGGCTAGGGCACCCCTAGGCCTTAGGCTCTGGCTCCCCTAGGCTAAGGCTCGGGCTCCCCTAGCCTTCAGGCTAGGGCACCCCTCGGCCTTAGGCTCTGGCTCCCCTAGGCTAAGGCTCGGGCTCCCCTAGCCTTCAGGCTAGGGCACCCCTAGGCCTTAGGCTCTGGCTCCCCTAGGCTAAGGCTCGGGCTCCCCTAGCCTTCAGGCTAGGGCACCCCTCGGCCTTAGGCTCTGGCTCCCCTAGGCTAAGGCTCGGGCTCCCCTAGCCTTCAGGCTAGGGCACCCCGAGGCCTTAGGCTCTGGCTCCCCTAGGCTAAGGCTCGGGCTCCCCTAGCCTTCAGGCTAGGGCACCCCTAGGCCTTAGGCTCTGGCTCCCCTAGGCTAAGGCTCGGGCTCCCCTAGCCTTCAGGCTAGGGCACCCCTAGGCCTTAGGCTCTGGCTCCCCTAGGCTAAGGCTCGGGCTCCCCTAGCCTTCAGGCTAGGGCACCCCTAGGCCTTAGGCTCTGGCTCCCCTAGGCTAAGGCTCGGGCTCCCCTAGCCTTCAGGCTAGGGCACCCCTAGGCCTTAGGCTCTGGCTCCCCTAGGCTAAGGCTCGGGCTCCCCTAGCCTTCAGGCTAGGGCACCCCTAGGCCTTAGGCTCTGGCTCCCCTAGGCTAAGGCTCGGGCTCCCCTAGCCTTCAGGCTAGGGCACCCCTAGGCCTTAGGCTCTGGCTCCCCTAGGCTAAGGCTCGGGCTCCCCTAGCCTTCAGGCTAGGGCACCCCTAGGCCTTAGGCTCTGGCTCCCCTAGGCTAAGGCTCGGGCTCCCCTAGCCTTCAGGCTAGGGCACCCCTAGGCCTTAGGCTCTGGCTCCCCTAGGCTAAGGCTCGGGCTCCCCTAGCCTTCAGGCTAGGGCACCCCTAGGCCTTAGGCTCTGGCTCCCCTAGGCTAAGGCTCGGGCTCCCCTAGCCTTCAGGCTAGGGCACCCCGAGGCCTTAGGCTCTGGCTCCCCTAGGCTAAGGCTCGGGCTCCCCTAGCCTTCAGGCTAGGGCACCCCGAGGCCTTAGGCTCTGGCTCCCCTAGGCTAAGGCTCGGGCTCCCCTAGCCTTCAGGCTAGGGCACCCCGAGGCCTTAGGCTCTGGCTCCCCTAGGCTAAGGCTCGGGCTCCCCTAGCCTTCAGGCTAGGGCACCCCGAGGCCTTAGGCTCTGGCTCCCCTAGGCTAAGGCTCGGGCTCCCCTAGCCTTCAGGCTAGGGCACCCCGAGGCCTTAGGCTCTGGCTCCCCTAGGCTAAGGCTCGGGCTCCCCTAGCCTTCAGGCTAGGGCACCCCTAGGCCTTAGGCTCTGGCTCCCCTAGGCTAAGGCTCGGGCTCCCCTAGCCTTCAGGCTAGGGCACCCCTAGGCCTTAGGCTCTGGCTCCCCTAGGCTAAGGCTCGGGCTCCCCTAGCCTTCAGGCTAGGGCACCCCTAGGCCTTAGGCTCTGGCTCCCCTAGGCTAAGGCTCGGGCTCCCCTAGCCTTCAGGCTAGGGCACCCCTAGGCCTTAGGCTCTGGCTCCCCTAGGCTAAGGCTCGGGCTCCCCTAGCCTTCAGGCTAGGGCACCCCTAGGCCTTAGGCTCTGGCTCCCCTAGGCTAAGGCTCGGGCTCCCCTAGCCTTCAGGCTAGGGCACCCCTAGGCCTTAGGCTCTGGCTCCCCTAGGCTAAGGCTCGGGCTCCCCTAGCCTTCAGGCTAGGGCACCCCTAGGCCTTAGGCTCTGGCTCCCCTAGGCTAAGGCTCGGGCTCCCCTAGCCTTCAGGCTAGGGCACCCCTAGGCCTTAGGCTCTGGCTCCCCTAGGCTAAGGCTCGGGCTCCCCTAGCCTTCAGGCTAGGGCACCCCTAGGCCTTAGGCTCTGGCTCCCCTAGGCTAAGGCTCGGGCTCCCCTAGCCTTCAGGCTAGGGCACCCCTAGGCCTTAGGCTCTGGCTCCCCTAGGCTAAGGCTCGGGCTCCCCTAGCCTTCAGGCTAGGGCACCCCTAGGCCTTAGGCTCTGGCTCCCCTAGGCTAAGGCTCGGGCTCCCCTAGCCTTCAGGCTAGGGCACCCCTAGGCCTTAGGCTCTGGCTCCCCTAGGCTAAGGCTCGGGCTCCCCTAGCCTTCAGGCTAGGGCACCCCTAGGCCTTAGGCTCTGGCTCCCCTAGGCTAAGGCTCGGGCTCCCCTAGCCTTCAGGCTAGGGCACCCCTAGGCCTTAGGCTCTGGCTCCCCTAGGCTAAGGCTCGGGCTCCCCTAGCCTTCAGGCTAGGGCACCCCTAGGCCTTAGGCTCTGGCTCCCCTAGGCTAAGGCTCGGGCTCCCCTAGCCTTCAGGCTAGGGCACCCCTAGGCCTTAGGCTCTGGCTCCCCTAGGCTAAGGCTCGGGCTCCCCTAGCCTTCAGGCTAGGGCACCCCTAGGCCTTAGGCTCTGGCTCCCCTAGGCTAAGGCTCGGGCTCCCCTAGCCTTCAGGCTAGGGCACCCCTAGGCCTTAGGCTCTGGCTCCCCTAGCCTAAGGCTAGGGCTCCCCTAGCCTTCAGGCTAGGGCACCCCTAGGCCTTAGGCTCTGGCTCCCCTAGCCTAAGGCTAGGGCTCCCCTAGCCTTCAGGCTAGGGCACCCCTAGGCCTTAGGCTCTGGCTCCCCTAGCCTAAGGCTAGGGCTCCCCTAGCCTTCAGGCTAGGGCACCCCTAGGCCTTAGGCTCTGGCTCCCCTAGCCTAAGGCTAGGGCTCCCCTAGCCTTCAGGCTAGGGCACCCCTAGGCCTTAGGCTCCCCTAGCCTAAGGCTAGGGCTCCCCTAGCCTTCAGGCTAGGGCACCCCTAGGCCTTAGGCTCCCCTAGCCTAAGGCTAGGGCTCCCCTAGCCTTCAGGCTAGGGCACCCCTAGGCCTTAGGCTCTGGCTCCCCTAGGCTAAGGCTAGGGCTCCCCTAGCCTTCAGGCTAGGGCACCCCTAGGCCTTAGGCTCCCCTAGGCTAAGGCTAGGGCTCCCCTAGCCTTCAGGCTAGGGCACCCCTAGGCCTTAGGCTCCCCTAGGCTAAGGCTCGGGCTCCCCTAGCATTCAGGCTAGGGCACCCCTAGGCCTTAGGCTCTGGCTCCCCTAGGCTAAGGCTCGGGCTCCCCTAGCCTTCAGGCTAGGGCACCCCTAGGCCTTAGGCTCTGGCTCCCCTAGGCTAAGGCTCGGGCTCCCCTAGCCTTCAGGCTAGGGCACCCCTAGGCCTTAGGCTCTGGCTCCCCTAGGCTAAGGCTAGGGCTCCCCTAGCCTTCAGGCTAGGGCACCCCTAGGCCTTAGGCTCTGGCTCCCCTAGGCTAAGGCTCGGGCTCCCCTAGCCTTCAGGCTAGGGCACCCCTAGGCCTTAGGCTCTGGCTCCCCTAGGCTAAGGCTCGGGCTCCCCTAGCCTTCAGGCTAGGGCACCCCTAGGCCTTAGGCTCTGGCTCCCCTAGGCTAAGGCTCGGGCTCCCCTAGCCTTCAGGCTAGGGCACCCCTAGGCCTTAGGCTCTGGCTCCCCTAGGCTAAGGCTCGGGCTCCCCTAGCCTTCAGGCTAGGGCACCCCTCGGCCTTAGGCTCTGGCTCCCCTAGGCTAAGGCTCGGGCTCCCCTAGCCTTCAGGCTAGGGCACCCCTAGGCCTTAGGCTCTGGCTCCCCTAGGCTAAGGCTCGGGCTCCCCTAGCCTTCAGGCTAGGGCACCCCTCGGCCTTAGGCTCTGGCTCCCCTAGGCTAAGGCTCGGGCTCCCCTAGCCTTCAGGCTAGGGCACCCCGAGGCCTTAGGCTCTGGCTCCCCTAGGCTAAGGCTCGGGCTCCCCTAGCCTTCAGGCTAGGGCACCCCGAGGCCTTAGGCTCTGGCTCCCCTAGGCTAAGGCTCGGGCTCCCCTAGCCTTCAGGCTAGGGCACCCCTAGGCCTTAGGCTCTGGCTCCCCTAGGCTAAGGCTCGGGCTCCCCTAGCCTTCAGGCTAGGGCACCCCTAGGCCTTAGGCTCTGGCTCCCCTAGGCTAAGGCTCGGGCTCCCCTAGCCTTCAGGCTAGGGCACCCCTAGGCCTTAGGCTCTGGCTCCCCTAGGCTAAGGCTCGGGCTCCCCTAGCCTTCAGGCTAGGGCACCCCTAGGCCTTAGGCTCTGGCTCCCCTAGGCTAAGGCTCGGGCTCCCCTAGCCTTCAGGCTAGGGCACCCCTAGGCCTTAGGCTCTGGCTCCCCTAGGCTAAGGCTCGGGCTCCCCTAGCCTTCAGGCTAGGGCACCCCTAGGCCTTAGGCTCTGGCTCCCCTAGGCTAAGGCTCGGGCTCCCCTAGCCTTCAGGCTAGGGCACCCCGAGGCCTTAGGCTCTGGCTCCCCTAGGCTAAGGCTCGGGCTCCCCTAGCCTTCAGGCTAGGGCACCCCGAGGCCTTAGGCTCTGGCTCCCCTAGGCTAAGGCTCGGGCTCCCCTAGCCTTCAGGCTAGGGCACCCCGAGGCCTTAGGCTCTGGCTCCCCTAGGCTAAGGCTCGGGCTCCCCTAGCCTTCAGGCTAGGGCACCCCGAGGCCTTAGGCTCTGGCTCCCCTAGGCTAAGGCTCGGGCTCCCCTAGCCTTCAGGCTAGGGCACCCCGAGGCCTTAGGCTCTGGCTCCCCTAGGCTAAGGCTCGGGCTCCCCTAGCCTTCAGGCTAGGGCACCCCGAGGCCTTAGGCTCTGGCTCCCCTAGGCTAAGGCTCGGGCTCCCCTAGCCTTCAGGCTAGGGCACCCCTAGGCCTTAGGCTCTGGCTCCCCTAGGCTAAGGCTCGGGCTCCCCTAGCCTTCAGGCTAGGGCACCCCTAGGCCTTAGGCTCTGGCTCCCCTAGGCTAAGGCTCGGGCTCCCCTAGCCTTCAGGCTAGGGCACCCCTAGGCCTTAGGCTCTGGCTCCCCTAGGCTAAGGCTCGGGCTCCCCTAGCCTTCAGGCTAGGGCACCCCTAGGCCTTAGGCTCTGGCTCCCCTAGGCTAAGGCTCGGGCTCCCCTAGCCTTCAGGCTAGGGCACCCCTAGGCCTTAGGCTCTGGCTCCCCTAGGCTAAGGCTCGGGCTCCCCTAGCCTTCAGGCTAGGGCACCCCTAGGCCTTAGGCTCTGGCTCCCCTAGGCTAAGGCTCGGGCTCCCCTAGCCTTCAGGCTAGGGCACCCCTAGGCCTTAGGCTCTGGCTCCCCTAGGCTAAGGCTCGGGCTCCCCTAGCCTTCAGGCTAGGGCACCCCTAGGCCTTAGGCTCTGGCTCCCCTAGGCTAAGGCTCGGGCTCCCCTAGCCTTCAGGCTAGGGCACCCCTCGGCCTTAGGCTCTGGCTCCCCTAGGCTAAGGCTCGGGCTCCCCTAGCCTTCAGGCTAGGGCACCCCTAGGCCTTAGGCTCTGGCTCCCCTAGGCTAAGGCTCGGGCTCCCCTAGCCTTCAGGCTAGGGCACCCCTAGGCCTTAGGCTCTGGCTCCCCTAGGCTAAGGCTCGGGCTCCCCTAGCCTTCAGGCTAGGGCACCCCTAGGCCTTAGGCTCTGGCTCCCCTAGGCTAAGGCTCGGGCTCCCCTAGCCTTCAGGCTAGGGCACCCCTAGGCCTTAGGCTCTGGCTCCCCTAGGCTAAGGCTCGGGCTCCCCTAGCCTTCAGGCTAGGGCACCCCTAGGCCTTAGGCTCTGGCTCCCCTAGGCTAAGGCTCGGGCTCCCCTAGCCTTCAGGCTAGGGCACCCCTAGGCCTTAGGCTCTGGCTCCCCTAGGCTAAGGCTCGGGCTCCCCTAGCCTTCAGGCTAGGGCACCCCTAGGCCTTAGGCTCTGGCTCCCCTAGGCTAAGGCTCGGGCTCCCCTAGCCTTCAGGCTAGGGCACCCCTAGGCCTTAGGCTCTGGCTCCCCTAGGCTAAGGCTCGGGCTCCCCTAGCCTTCAGGCTAGGGCACCCCTAGGCCTTAGGCTCTGGCTCCCCTAGGCTAAGGCTCGGGCTCCCCTAGCCTTCAGGCTAGGGCACCCCTAGGCCTTAGGCTCTGGCTCCCCTAGGCTAAGGCTCGGGCTCCCCTAGCCTTCAGGCTAGGGCACCCCTAGGCCTTAGGCTCTGGCTCCCCTAGGCTAAGGCTCGGGCTCCCCTAGCCTTCAGGCTAGGGCACCCCTAGGCCTTAGGCTCTGGCTCCCCTAGGCTAAGGCTCGGGCTCCCCTAGCCTTCAGGCTAGGGCACCCCTAGGCCTTAGGCTCTGGCTCCCCTAGCCTAAGGCTAGGGCTCCCCTAGCCTTCAGGCTAGGGCACCCCTATGCCTTAGGCTCTGGCTCCCCTAGCCTAAGGCTAGGGCTCCCCTAGCCTTCAGGATAGGGCACCCCTAGGCCTTAGGCTCCCCTAGCCTAAGGCTAGGGCTCCCCTAGCCTTCAGGCTAGTGCACCCCTAGGCCTTAGGCTCCCCTAGGCTAAGGCTAGGGCTCCCCTAGCCTTCAGGCTAGGGCACCCCTAGGCCTTAGGCTCTGGCTCCCCTAGGCTAAGGCTAGGGCTCCCCTAGCCTTCAGGCTAGGGCACCCCTAGGCCTTAGGCTCTGGCTCCCCTAGGCTAAGGCTAGGGCTCCCCTAGCCTTCAGGCTAGGGCACCCCTAGGCCTTAGGCTCCCCTAGGCTAAGGCTAGGGCTCCCCTAGCCTTCAGGCTAGGGCACCCCTAGGCCTTAGGCTCCCCTAGGCTAAGGCTAGGGCTCCCCTAGCCTTCAGGCTAGGGCACCCCTAGGCCTTAGGCTCCCCTAGGCTAAGGCTAGGGCTCCCCTAGCCTTCAGGCTAGGGCACCCCTAGGCCTTAGGCTCTGGCTCCCCTAGGCTAAGGCTCGGGCTCCCCTAGCCTTCAGGCTAGGGCACCCCTAGGCCTTAGGCTCTGGCTCCCCTAGGCTAAGGCTCGGGCTCCCCTAGCCTTCAGGCTAGGGCACCCCTCGGCCTTAGGCTCTGGCTCCCCTAGGCTAAGGCTCGGGCTCCCCTAGCCTTCAGGCTAGGGCACCCCTCGGCCTTAGGCTCTGGCTCCCCTAGGCTAAGGCTCGGGCTCCCCTAGCCTTCAGGCTAGGGCACCCCTCGGCCTTAGGCTCTGGCTCCCCTAGGCTAAGGCTCGGGCTCCCCTAGCCTTCAGGCTAGGGCACCCCTCGGCCTTAGGCTCTGGCTCCCCTAGGCTAAGGCTCGGGCTCCCCTAGCCTTCAGGCTAGGGCACCCCTCGGCCTTAGGCTCTGGCTCCCCTAGGCTAAGGCTCGGGCTCCCCTAGCCTTCAGGCTAGGGCACCCCTCGGCCTTAGGCTCTGGCTCCCCTAGGCTAAGGCTCGGGCTCCCCTAGCCTTCAGGCTAGGGCACCCCTCGGCCTTAGGCTCTGGCTCCCCTAGGCTAAGGCTCGGGCTCCCCTAGCCTTCAGGCTAGGGCACCCCTCGGCCTTAGGCTCTGGCTCCCCTAGGCTAAGGCTCGGGCTCCCCTAGCCTTCAGGCTAGGGCACCCCTCGGCCTTAGGCTCTGGCTCCCCTAGGCTAAGGCTCGGGCTCCCCTAGCCTTCAGGCTAGGGCACCCCTCGGCCTTAGGCTCTGGCTCCCCTAGGCTAAGGCTCGGGCTCCCCTAGCCTTCAGGCTAGGGCACCCCTCGGCCTTAGGCTCTGGCTCCCCTAGGCTAAGGCTCGGGCTCCCCTAGCCTTCAGGCTAGGGCACCCCTCGGCCTTAGGCTCTGGCTCCCCTAGGCTAAGGCTCGGGCTCCCCTAGCCTTCAGGCTAGGGCACCCCTCGGCCTTAGGCTCTGGCTCCCCTAGGCTAAGGCTCGGGCTCCCCTAGCCTTCAGGCTAGGGCACCCCTCGGCCTTAGGCTCTGGCTCCCCTAGGCTAAGGCTCGGGCTCCCCTAGCCTTCAGGCTAGGGCACCCCTCGGCCTTAGGCTCTGGCTCCCCTAGGCTAAGGCTCGGGCTCCCCTAGCCTTCAGGCTAGGGCACCCCTCGGCCTTAGGCTCTGGCTCCCCTAGGCTAAGGCTCGGGCTCCCCTAGCCTTCAGGCTAGGGCACCCCTAGGCCTTAGGCTCTGGCTCCCCTAGGCTAAGGCTCGGGCTCCCCTAGCCTTCAGGCTAGGGCACCCCTAGGCCTTAGGCTCTGGCTCCCCTAGGCTAAGGCTCGGGCTCCCCTAGCCTTCAGGCTAGGGCACCCCTAGGCCTTAGGCTCTGGCTCCCCTAGGCTAAGGCTCGGGCTCCCCTAGCCTTCAGGCTAGGGCACCCCTAGGCCTTAGGCTCTGGCTCCCCTAGGCTAAGGCTCGGGCTCCCCTAGCCTTCAGGCTAGGGCACCCCTAGGCCTTAGGCTCTGGCTCCCCTAGGCTAAGGCTCGGGCTCCCCTAGCCTTCAGGCTAGGGCACCCCTAGGCCTTAGGCTCTGGCTCCCCTAGGCTAAGGCTCGGGCTCCCCTAGCCTTCAGGCTAGGGCACCCCTAGGCCTTAGGCTCTGGCTCCCCTAGGCTAAGGCTCGGGCTCCCCTAGCCTTCAGGCTAGGGCACCCCTAGGCCTTAGGCTCTGGCTCCCCTAGGCTAAGGCTCGGGCTCCCCTAGCCTTCAGGCTAGGGCACCCCTAGGCCTTAGGCTCTGGCTCCCCTAGGCTAAGGCTCGGGCTCCCCTAGCCTTCAGGCTAGGGCACCCCTAGGCCTTAGGCTCTGGCTCCCCTAGGCTAAGGCTCGGGCTCCCCTAGCCTTCAGGCTAGGGCACCCCTAGGCCTTAGGCTCTGGCTCCCCTAGGCTAAGGCTCGGGCTCCCCTAGCCTTCAGGCTAGGGCACCCCTAGGCCTTAGGCTCTGGCTCCCCTAGGCTAAGGCTCGGGCTCCCCTAGCCTTCAGGCTAGGGCACCCCTAGGCCTTAGGCTCTGGCTCCCCTAGGCTAAGGCTCGGGCTCCCCTAGCCTTCAGGCTAGGGCACCCCTAGGCCTTAGGCTCTGGCTCCCCTAGGCTAAGGCTCGGGCTCCCCTAGCCTTCAGGCTAGGGCACCCCTAGGCCTTAGGCTCTGGCTCCCCTAGGCTAAGGCTCGGGCTCCCCTAGCCTTCAGGCTAGGGCACCCCTAGGCCTTAGGCTCTGGCTCCCCTAGGCTAAGGCTCGGGCTCCCCTAGCCTTCAGGCTAGGGCACCCCTAGGCCTTAGGCTCTGGCTCCCCTAGCCTAAGGCTCGGGCTCCCCTAGCCTTCAGGCTAGGGCACCCCTAGGCCTTAGGCTCTGGCTCCCCTAGCCTAAGGCTCGGGCTCCCCTAGCCTTCAGGCTAGGGCACCCCTAGGCCTTAGGCTCTGGCTCCCCTAGCCTAAGGCTCGGGCTCCCCTAGCCTTCAGGCTAGGGCACCCCTAGGCCTTAGGCTCTGGCTCCCCTAGCCTAAGGCTCGGGCTCCCCTAGCCTTCAGGCTAGGGCACCCCTAGGCCTTAGGCTCTGGCTCCCCTAGCCTAAGGCTAGGGCTCCCCTAGCCTTCAGGCTAGGGCACCCCTAGGCCTTAGGCTCTGGCTCCCCTAGCCTAAGGCTAGGGCTCCCCTAGCCTTCAGGCTAGGGCACCCCTAGGCCTTAGGCTCTGGCTCCCCTAGCCTAAGGCTAGGGCTCCCCTAGCCTTCAGGCTAGGGCACCCCTAGGCCTTAGGCTCTGGCTCCCCTAGCCTAAGGCTAGGGCTCCCCTAGCCTTCAGGCTAGGGCACCCCTAGGCCTTAGGCTCTGGCTCCCCTAGCCTAAGGCTAGGGCTCCCCTAGCCTTCAGGCTAGGGCACCCCTAGGCCTTAGGCTCTGGCTCCCCTAGCCTAAGGCTAGGGCTCCCCTAGCCTTCAGGCTAGGGCACCCCTAGGCCTTAGGCTCTGGCTCCCCTAGCCTAAGGCTAGGGCTCCCCTAGCCTTCAGGCTAGGGCACCCCTAGGCCTTAGGCTCTGGCTCCCCTAGCCTAAGGCTAGGGCTCCCCTAGCCTTCAGGCTAGGGCACCCCTAGGCCTTAGGCTCTGGCTCCCCTAGCCTAAGGCTAGGGCTCCCCTAGCCTTCAGGCTAGGGCACCCCTAGGCCTTAGGCTCCCCTAGCCTAAGGCTTATGCTCCCCTAGCCTTCAGGCTAGGGCACCCCTAGGCCTTAGGCTCTGGCTCCCCTAGGCTAAGGCTAGGGCTCCCCTAGCCTTCAGGCTAGGGCACCCCTAGGCCTTAGGCTCTGGCTCCCCTAGGCTAAGGCTCGGGCTCCCCTAGCCTTCAGGCTAGGGCACCCCTAGGCCTTAGGCTCCCCTAGGCTAAGGCTAGGGCTCCCCTAGCCTTCAGGCTAGGGCACCCCTAGGCCTTAGGCTCCCCTAGGCTAAGGCTCGGGCTCCCCTAGCATTCAGGCTAGAGCACCCCTAGGCCTTAGGCTCTGGCTCCCCTAGGCTAAGGCTCGGGCTCCCCTAGCCTTCAGGCTAGGGCACCCCTAGGCCTTAGGCTCTGGCTCCCCTAGGCTAAGGCTCGGGCTCCCCTAGCCTTCAGGCTAGGGCACCCCTAGGCCTTAGGCTCTGGCTCCCCTAGGCTAAGGCTCGGGCTCCCCTAGCCTTCAGGCTAGGGCACCCCTAGGCCTTAGGCTCTGGCTCCCCTAGGCTAAGGCTCGGGCTCCCCTAGCCTTCAGGCTAGGGCACCCCTAGGCCTTAGGCTCTGGCTCCCCTAGGCTAAGGCTCGGGCTCCCCTAGCCTTCAGGCTAGGGCACCCCTAGGCCTTAGGCTCTGGCTCCCCTAGGCTAAGGCTCGGGCTCCCCTAGCCTTCAGGCTAGGGCACCCCTAGGCCTTACGCTCTGGCTCCCCTAGGCTAAGGCTCGGGCTCCCCTAGCCTTCAGGCTAGGGCACCCCTAGGCCTTAGGCTCTGGCTCCCCTAGCCTAAGGCTAGGGCTCCCCTAGCCTTCAGGCTAGGGCACCCCTAGGCCTTAGGCTCTGGCTCCCCTAGCCTAAGGCTAGGGCTCCCCTAGCCTTCAGGCTAGGGCACCCCTAGGCCTTAGGCTCTGGCTCCCCTAGCCTAAGGCTAGGGCTCCCCTAGCCTTCAGGCTAGGGCACCCCTAGGCCTTAGGCTCTGGCTCCCCTAGCCTAAGGCTAGGGCTCCCCTAGCCTTCAGGCTAGGGCACCCCTAGGCCTTAGGCTCTGGCTCCCCTAGCCTAAGGCTAGGGCTCCCCTAGCCTTCAGGCTAGGGCACCCCTAGGCCTTAGGCTCTGGCTCCCCTAGCCTAAGGCTAGGGCTCCCCTAGCCTTCAGGCTAGGGCACCCCTAGGCCTTAGGCTCCCCTAGCCTAAGGCTTATGCTCCCCTAGCCTTCAGGCTAGGGCACCCCTAGGCCTTAGGCTCTGGCTCCCCTAGGCTAAGGCTAGGGCTCCCCTAGCCTTCAGGCTAGGGCACCCCTAGGCCTTAGGCTCTGGCTCCCCTAGGCTAAGGCTCGGGCTCCCCTAGCCTTCAGGCTAGGGCACCCCTAGGCCTTAGGCTCCCCTAGGCTAAGGCTAGGGCTCCCCTAGCCTTCAGGCTAGGGCACCCCTAGGCCTTAGGCTCTGGGCCCTAGGCTAAGGCTCGGGCTCCCCTAGCATTCAGGCTAGGGCACCCCTAGGCCTTAGGCTCTGGCTCCCCTAGGCTAAGGCTCGGGCTCCCCTAGCCTTCAGGCTAGGGCACCCCTAGGCCTTAGGCTCTGGCTCCCCTAGGCTAAGGCTCGGGCTCCCCTAGCCTTCAGGCTAGGGCACCCCTAGGCCTTAGGCTCTGGCTCCCCTAGGCTAAGGCTCGGGCTCCCCTAGCCTTCAGGCTAGGGCACCCCTAGGCCTTAGGCTCTGGCTCCCCTAGGCTAAGGCTCGGGCTCCCCTAGCCTTCAGGCTAGGGCACCCCTAGGCCTTAGGCTCTGGCTCCCCTAGGCTAAGGCTCGGGCTCCCCTAGCCTTCAGGCTAGGGCACCCCTAGGCCTTAGGCTCTGGCTCCCCTAGGCTAAGGCTCGGGCTCCCCTAGCCTTCAGGCTAGGGCACCCCTAGGCCTTACGCTCTGGCTCCCCTAGGCTAAGGCTCGGGCTCCCCTAGCCTTCAGGCTAGGGCACCCCTAGGCCTTAGGCTCTGGCTCCCCTAGGCTAAGGCTCGGGCTCCCCTAGCCTTCAGGCTAGGGCACCCCTCGGCCTTAGGCTCTGGCTCCCCTAGGCTAAGGCTCGGGCTCCCCTAGCCTTCAGGCTAGGGCACCCCTCGGCCTTAGGCTCTGGCTCCCCTAGGCTAAGGCTCGGGCTCCCCTAGCCTTCAGGCTAGGGCACCCCTCGGCCTTAGGCTCTGGCTCCCCTAGGCTAAGGCTCGGGCTCCCCTAGCCTTCAGGCTAGGGCACCCCTCGGCCTTAGGCTCTGGCTCCCCTAGGCTAAGGCTCGGGCTCCCCTAGCCTTCAGGCTAGGGCACCCCTCGGCCTTAGGCTCTGGCTCCCCTAGGCTAAGGCTCGGGCTCCCCTAGCCTTCAGGCTAGGGCACCCCTCGGCCTTAGGCTCTGGCTCCCCTAGGCTAAGGCTCGGGCTCCCCTAGCCTTCAGGCTAGGGCACCCCTAGGCCTTAGGCTCTGGCTCCCCTAGGCTAAGGCTCGGGCTCCCCTAGCCTTCAGGCTAGGGCACCCCTAGGCCTTAGGCTCTGGCTCCCCTAGGCTAAGGCTCGGGCTCCCCTAGCCTTCAGGCTAGGGCACCCCTAGGCCTTAGGCTCTGGCTCCCCTAGGCTAAGGCTCGGGCTCCCCTAGCCTTCAGGCTAGGGCACCCCTAGGCCTTAGGCTCTGGCTCCCCTAGGCTAAGGCTCGGGCTCCCCTAGCCTTCAGGCTAGGGCACCCCTAGGCCTTAGGCTCTGGCTCCCCTAGGCTAAGGCTCGGGCTCCCCTAGCCTTCAGGCTAGGGCACCCCTAGGCCTTAGGCTCTGGCTCCCCTAGGCTAAGGCTCGGGCTCCCCTAGCCTTCAGGCTAGGGCACCCCTAGGCCTTAGGCTCTGGCTCCCCTAGGCTAAGGCTCGGGCTCCCCTAGCCTTCAGGCTAGGGCACCCCTAGGCCTTAGGCTCTGGCTCCCCTAGGCTAAGGCTCGGGCTCCCCTAGCCTTCAGGCTAGGGCACCCCTAGGCCTTAGGCTCTGGCTCCCCTAGGCTAAGGCTCGGGCTCCCCTAGCCTTCAGGCTAGGGCACCCCTAGGCCTTAGGCTCTGGCTCCCCTAGGCTAAGGCTCGGGCTCCCCTAGCCTTCAGGCTAGGGCACCCCTAGGCCTTAGGCTCTGGCTCCCCTAGGCTAAGGCTCGGGCTCCCCTAGCCTTCAGGCTAGGGCACCCCTAGGCCTTAGGCTCTGGCTCCCCTAGGCTAAGGCTCGGGCTCCCCTAGCCTTCAGGCTAGGGCACCCCTAGGCCTTAGGCTCTGGCTCCCCTAGGCTAAGGCTCGGGCTCCCCTAGCCTTCAGGCTAGGGCACCCCTAGGCCTTAGGCTCTGGCTCCCCTAGGCTAAGGCTCGGGCTCCCCTAGCCTTCAGGCTAGGGCACCCCTAGGCCTTAGGCTCTCGCTCCCCTAGGCTAAGGCTCGGGCTCCCCTAGCCTTCAGGCTAGGGCACCCCTAGGCCTTAGGCTCTGGCTCCCCTAGGCTAAGGCTCGGGCTCCCCTAGCCTTCAGGCTAGGGCACCCCTAGGCCTTAGGCTCTGGCTCCCCTAGCCTAAGGCTCGGGCTCCCCTAGCCTTCAGGCTAGGGCACCCCTAGGCCTTAGGCTCTGGCTCCCCTAGCCTAAGGCTCGGGCTCCCCTAGCCTTCAGGCTAGGGCACCCCTAGGCCTTAGGCTCTGGCTCCCCTAGCCTAAGGCTAGGGCTCCCCTAGCCTTCAGGCTAGGGCACCCCTAGGCCTTAGGCTCTGGCTCCCCTAGCCTAAGGCTAGGGCTCCCCTAGCCTTCAGGCTAGGGCACCCCTAGGCCTTATGCTCTGGCTCCCCTAGCCTAAGGCTAGGACTCCCCTAGCCTTCAGGCTAGGGCACCCCTAGGCCTTAGGCTCTGGCTCCCCTAGCCTAAGGCTAGGGCTCCCCTAGCCTTCAGGCTAGGGCACCCCTAGGCCTTAGGCTCTGGCTCCCCTAGCCTAAGGCTAGGGCTCCCCTAGCCTTCAGGCTAGGGCACCCCTAGGCCTTAGGCTCTGGCTCCCCTAGCCTAAGGCTAGGGCTCCCCTAGCCTTCAGGCTAGGGCACCCCTAGGCCTTAGGCTCTGGCTCCCCTAGCCTAAGGCTAGGGCTCCCCTAGCCTTCAGGCTAGGGCACCCCTAGGCCTTAGGCTCTGGCTCCCCTAGCCTAAGGCTAGGGCTCCCCTAGCCTTCAGGCTAGGGCACCCCTAGGCCTTAGGCTCTGGCTCCCCTAGCCTAAGGCTAGGGCTCCCCTAGCCTTCAGGCTAGGGCACCCCTAGGCCTTAGGCTCCCCTAGCCTAAGGCTTATGCTCCCCTAGCCTTCAGGCTAGGGCACCCCTAGGCCTTAGGCTCTGGCTCCCCTAGGCTAAGGCTAGGGCTCCCCTAGCCTTCAGGCTAGGGCACCCCTAGGCCTTAGGCTCTGGCTCCCCTAGGCTAAGGCTCGGGCTCCCCTAGCCTTCAGGCTAGGGCACCCCTAGGCCTTAGGCTCCCCTAGGCTAAGGCTAGGGCTCCCCTAGCCTTCAGGCTAGGGCACCCCTAGGCCTTAGGCTCCCCTAGGCTAAGGCTCGGGCTCCCCTAGCATTCAGGCTAGGGCACCCCTAGGCCTTAGGCTCTGGCTCCCCTAGGCTAAGGCTCGGGCTCCCCTAGCCTTCAGGCTAGGGCACCCCTAGGCCTTAGGCTCTGGCTCCCCTAGGCTAAGGCTCGGGCTCCCCTAGCCTTCAGGCTAGGGCACCCCTAGGCCTTAGGCTCTGGCTCCCCTAGGCTAAGGCTCGGGCTCCCCTAGCCTTCAGGCTAGGGCACCCCTAGGCCTTAGGCTCTGGCTCCCCTAGGCTAAGGCTCGGGCTCCCCTAGCCTTCAGGCTAGGGCACCCCTAGGCCTTAGGCTCTGGCTCCCCTAGGCTAAGGCTCGGGCTCCCCTAGCCTTCAGGCTAGGGCACCCCTAGGCCTTAGGCTCTGGCTCCCCTAGGCTAAGGCTCGGGCTCCCCTAGCCTTCAGGCTAGGGCACCCCTAGGCCTTAGGCTCTGGCTCCCCTAGGCTAAGGCTCGGGCTCCCCTAGCCTTCAGGCTAGGGCACCCCTCGGCCTTAGGCTCTGGCTCCCCTAGGCTAAGGCTCGGGCTCCCCTAGCCTTCAGGCTAGGGCACCCCTAGGCCTTAGGCTCTGGCTCCCCTAGGCTAAGGCTCGGGCTCCCCTAGCCTTCAGGCTAGGGCACCCCTCGGCCTTAGGCTCTGGCTCCCCTAGGCTAAGGCTCGGGCTCCCCTAGCCTTCAGGCTAGGGCACCCCTCGGCCTTAGGCTCTGGCTCCCCTAGGCTAAGGCTCGGGCTCCCCTAGCCTTCAGGCTAGGGCACCCCTAGGCCTTAGGCTCTGGCTCCCCTAGGCTAAGGCTCGGGCTCCCCTAGCCTTCAGGCTAGGGCACCCCTAGGCCTTAGGCTCTGGCTCCCCTAGGCTAAGGCTCGGGCTCCCCTAGCCTTCAGGCTAGGGCACCCCTAGGCCTTAGGCTCTGGCTCCCCTAGGCTAAGGCTCGGGCTCCCCTAGCCTTCAGGCTAGGGCACCCCTAGGCCTTAGGCTCTGGCTCCCCTAGGCTAAGGCTCGGGCTCCCCTAGCCTTCAGGCTAGGGCACCCCTAGGCCTTAGGCTCTGGCTCCCCTAGGCTAAGGCTCAGGCTCCCCTAGCCTTCAGGCTAGGGCACCCCTAGGCCTTAGGCTCTGGCTCCCCTAGGCTAAGGCTCGGGCTCCCCTAGCCTTCAGGCTAGGGCACCCCTAGGCCTTAGGCTCTGGCTCCCCTAGGCTAAGGCTCGGGCTCCCCTAGCCTTCAGGCTAGGGCACCCCTAGGCCTTAGGCTCTGGCTCCCCTAGGCTAAGGCTCGGGCTCCCCTAGCCTTCAGGCTAGGGCACCCCTAGGCCTTAGGCTCTGGCTCCCCTAGGCTAAGGCTCGGGCTCCCCTAGCCTTCAGGCTAGGGCACCCCTAGGCCTTAGGCTCTGGCTCCCCTAGGCTAAGGCTCGGGCTCCCCTAGCCTTCAGGCTAGGGCACCCCTAGGCCTTAGGCTCTGGCTCCCCTAGGCTAAGGCTCGGGCTCCCCTAGCCTTCAGGCTAGGGCACCCCTAGGCCTTAGGCTCTGGCTCCCCTAGGCTAAGGCTCGGGCTCCCCTAGCCTTCAGGCTAGGGCACCCCTAGGCCTTAGGCTCTGGCTCCCCTAGGCTAAGGCTCGGGCTCCCCTAGCCTTCAGGCTAGGGCACCCCTAGGCCTTAGGCTCTGGCTCCCCTAGGCTAAGGCTCGGGCTCCCCTAGCCTTCAGGCTAGGGCACCCCTAGGCCTTAGGCTCTGGCTCCCCTAGGCTAAGGCTCGGGCTCCCCTAGCCTTCAGGCTAGGGCACCCCTAGGCCTTAGGCTCTGGCTCCCCTAGGCTAAGGCTCGGGCTCCCCTAGCCTTCAGGCTAGGGCACCCCTAGGCCTTAGGCTCTGGCTCCCCTAGGCTAAGGCTCGGGCTCCCCTAGCCTTCAGGCTAGGGCACCCCTAGGCCTTAGGCTCTGGCTCCCCTAGGCTAAGGCTCGGGCTCCCCTAGCCTTCAGGCTAGGGCACCCCTAGGCCTTAGGCTCTGGCTCCCCTAGGCTAAGGCTCGGGCTCCCCTAGCCTTCAGGCTAGGGCACCCCTAGGCCTTAGGCTCTGGCTCCCCTAGGCTAAGGCTCGGGCTCCCCTAGCCTTCAGGCTAGGGCACCCCTAGGCCTTAGGCTCTGGCTCCCCTAGGCTAAGGCTCGGGCTCCCCTAGCCTTCAGGCTAGGGCACCCCTAGGCCTTAGGCTCTGGCTCCCCTAGGCTAAGGCTCGGGCTCCCCTAGCCTTCAGGCTAGGGCACCCCTAGGCCTTAGGCTCTGGCTCCCCTAGGCTAAGGCTCGGGCTCCCCTAGCCTTCAGGCTAGGGCACCCCTAGGCCTTAGGCTCTGGCTCCCCTAGGCTAAGGCTCGGGCTCCCCTAGCCTTCAGGCTAGGGCACCCCTAGGCCTTAGGCTCTGGCTCCCCTAGGCTAAGGCTCGGGCTCCCCTAGCCTTCAGGCTAGGGCACTCCTAGGCCTTAGGCTCTGGCTCCCCTAGGCTAAGGCTCGGGCTCCCCTAGCCTTCAGGCTAGGGCACCCCTAGGCCTTAGGCTCTGGCTCCCCTAGGCTAAGGCTAGGGCTCCCCTAGCCTTCAGGCTAGGGCACCACTAGGCCTTAGGCTCTGGCTCCCCTAGGCTAAGGCTAGGGCTCCCCTAGCCTTCAGGCTACGGCACCCCTAGGCCTTAGGCTCTGGCTCCCCTAGGCTAAGGCTAGGGCTCCCCTAGCCTTCAGGCTAGGGCACCCCTAGGCCTTAGGCTCTGGCTCCCCTAGCCTAAGGCTAGGGCTCCCCTAGCCTTCAGGCTAGGGCACCCCTAGGCCTTAGGCTCTGGCTCCCCTAGCCTAAGGCTAGGGCTCCCCTAGCCTTCAGGCTAGGGCACCCCTAGGCCTTAGGCTCCCCTAGCCTAAGGCTAGGGCTCCCCTAGCCTTCAGGCTAGGGCACCCCTAGGCCTTAGGCTCCCCTAGGCTAAGGCTAGGGCTCCCCTAGCCTTCAGGCTAGGGCACCCCTAGGCCTTAGGCTCTGGCTCCCCTAGGCTAAGGCTAGGGCTCCCCTAGCCTTCAGGCTAGGGCACCCCTAGGCCTTAGGCTCCCCTAGGCTAATGCTAGGGCTCCCCTAGCCTTCAGGCTAGGGCACCCCTAGGCCTTAGGCTCCCCTAGGCTAAGGCTAGGGCTCCCCTAGCCTTCAGGCTAGGGCACCCCTCGGCCTTAGGCTCCCCTAGGCTAAGGCTAGGGCTCCCCTAGCCTTCAGGCTAGGGCACCCCTCGGCCTTAGGCTCTGGCTCCCCTAGGCTAAGGCTCGGGCTCCCCTAGCCTTCAGGCTAGGGCACCCCTCGGCCTTAGGCTCTGGCTCCCCTAGGCTAAGGCTCGGGCTCCCCTAGCCTTCAGGCTAGGGCACCCCTCGGCCTTAGGCTCTGGCTCCCCTAGGCTAAGGCTCGGGCTCCCCTAGCCTTCAGGCTAGGGCACCCCTCGGCCTTAGGCTCTGGCTCCCCTAGGCTAAGGCTCGGGCTCCCCTAGCCTTCAGGCTAGGGCACCCCTCGGCCTTAGGCTCTGGCTCCCCTAGGCTAAGGCTCGGGCTCCCCTAGCCTTCAGGCTAGGGCACCCCTCGGCCTTAGGCTCTGGCTCCCCTAGGCTAAGGCTCGGGCTCCCCTAGCCTTCAGGCTAGGGCACCCCTCGGCCTTAGGCTCTGGCTCCCCTAGGCTAAGGCTCGGGCTCCCCTAGCCTTCAGGCTAGGGCACCCCTCGGCCTTAGGCTCTGGCTCCCCTAGGCTAAGGCTCGGGCTCCCCTAGCCTTCAGGCTAGGGCACCCCTCGGCCTTAGGCTCTGGCTCCCCTAGGCTAAGGCTCGGGCTCCCCTAGCCTTCAGGCTAGGGCACCCCTCGGCCTTAGGCTCTGGCTCCCCTAGGCTAAGGCTCGGGCTCCCCTAGCCTTCAGGCTAGGGCACCCCTCGGCCTTAGGCTCTGGCTCCCCTAGGCTAAGGCTCGGGCTCCCCTAGCCTTCAGGCTAGGGCACCCCTCGGCCTTAGGCTCTGGCTCCCCTAGGCTAAGGCTCGGGCTCCCTAGCCTTCAGGCTAGGGCACCCCTCGGCCTTAGGCTCTGGCTCCCCTAGGCTAAGGCTCGGGCTCCCCTAGCCTTCAGGCTAGGGCACCCCTCGGCCTTAGGCTCTGGCTCCCCTAGGCTAAGGCTCGGGCTCCCCTAGCCTTCAGGCTAGGGCACCCCTCGGCCTTAGGCTCTGGCTCCCCTAGGCTAAGGCTCGGGCTCCCCTAGCCTTCAGGCTAGGGCACCCCTCGGCCTTAGGCTCTGGCTCCCCTAGGCTAAGGCTCGGGCTCCCCTAGCCTTCAGGCTAGGGCACCCCTCGGCCTTAGGCTCTGGCTCCCTAGGCTAAGGCTCGGGCTCCCCTAGCCTTCAGGCTAGGGCACCCCTCGGCCTTAGGCTCTGGCTCCCCTAGGCTAAGGCTCGGGCTCCCCTAGCCTTCAGGCTAGGGCACCCCTCGGCCTTAGGCTCTGGCTCCCCTAGGCTAAGGCTCGGGCTCCCCTAGCCTTCAGGCTAGGGCACCCCTCGGCCTTAGGCTCTGGCTCCCCTAGGCTAAGGCTCGGGCTCCCCTAGCCTTCAGGCTAGGGCACCCCTCGGCCTTAGGCTCTGGCTCCCCTAGGCTAAGGCTCGGGCTCCCCTAGCCTTCAGGCTAGGGCACCCCTCGGCCTTAGGCTCTGGCTCCCCTAGGCTAAGGCTCGGGCTCCCCTAGCCTTCAGGCTAGGGCACCCCTCGGCCTTAGGCTCTGGCTCCCCTAGGCTAAGGCTCGGGCTCCCCTAGCCTTCAGGCTAGGGCACCCCTCGGCCTTAGGCTCTGGCTCCCCTAGGCTAAGGCTCGGGCTCCCCTAGCCTTCAGGCTAGGGCACCCCTCGGCCTTAGGCTCTGGCTCCCCTAGGCTAAGGCTCGGGCTCCCCTAGCCTTCAGGCTAGGGCACCCCTCGGCCTTAGGCTCTGGCTCCCCTAGGCTAAGGCTCGGGCTCCCCTAGCCTTCAGGCTAGGGCACCCCTCGGCCTTAGGCTCTGGCTCCCCTAGGCTAAGGCTCGGGCTCCCCTAGCCTTCAGGCTAGGGCACCCCTCGGCCTTAGGCTCTGGCTCCCCTAGGCTAAGGCTCGGGCTCCCCTAGCCTTCAGGCTAGGGCACCCCTCGGCCTTAGGCTCTGGCTCCCCTAGGCTAAGGCTCGGGCTCCCTAGCCTTCAGGCTAGGGCACCCCTCGGCCTTAGCTGGCTCCCCTAGGCTAAGGCTCGGCTCCCCTAGCCTTCAGGCTAGGGCACCCCTCGGCCTTAGGCTCTGGCTCCCCTAGGCTAAGGCTCGGGCTCCCCTAGCCTTCAGGCTAGGGCACCCCTCGGCCTTAGGCTCTGGCTCCCCTAGGCTAAGGCTCGGGCTCCCCTAGCCTTCAGGCTAGGGCACCCCTCGGCCTTAGGCTCTGGCTCCCCTAGGCTAAGGCTCGGGCTCCCCTAGCCTTCAGGCTAGGGCACCCCTCGGCCTTAGGCTCTGGCTCCCCTAGGCTAAGGCTCGGGCTCCCCTAGCCTTCAGGCTAGGGCACCCCTCGGCCTTAGGCTCTGGCTCCCCTAGGCTAAGGCTCGGGCTCCCCTAGCCTTCAGGCTAGGGCACCCCTCGGCCTTAGGCTCTGGCTCCCCTAGGCTAAGGCTCGGGCTCCCCTAGCCTTCAGGCTAGGGCACCCCTCGGCCTTAGGCTCTGGCTCCCCTAGGCTAAGGCTCGGGCTCCCCTAGCCTTCAGGCTAGGGCACCCCTCGGCCTTAGGCTCTGGCTCCCCTAGGCTAAGGCTCGGGCTCCCCTAGCCTTCAGGCTAGGGCACCCCTCGGCCTTAGGCTCTGGCTCCCCTAGGCTAAGGCTCGGGCTCCCCTAGCCTTCAGGCTAGGGCACCCCTCGGCCTTAGGCTCTGGCTCCCCTAGGCTAAGGCTCGGGCTCCCCTAGCCTTCAGGCTAGGGCACCCCTCGGCCTTAGGCTCTGGCTCCCCTAGGCTAAGGCTCGGGCTCCCCTAGCCTTCAGGCTAGGGCACCCCTCGGCCTTAGGCTCTGGCTCCCCTAGGCTAAGGCTCGGGCTCCCCTAGCCTTCAGGCTAGGGCACCCCTCGGCCTTAGGCTCTGGCTCCCCTAGGCTAAGGCTCGGGCTCCCCTAGCCTTCAGGCTAGGGCACCCCCTCGGCCTTAGGCTCTGGCTCCCCTAGGCTAAGGCTCGGGCTCCCCTAGCCTTCAGGCTAGGGCACCCCTCGGCCTTAGGCTCTGGCTCCCCTAGGCTAAGGCTCGGGCTCCCCTAGCCTTCAGGCTAGGGCACCCCTCGGCCTTAGGCTCTGGCTCCCCTAGGCTAAGGCTCGGGCTCCCCTAGCCTTCAGGCTAGGGCACCCCTCGGCCTTAGGCTCTGGCTCCCCTAGGCTAAGGCTCGGGCTCCCCTAGCCTTCAGGCTAGGGCACCCCTCGGCCTTAGGCTCTGGCTCCCCTAGGCTAAGGCTCGGGCTCCCCTAGCCTTCAGGCTAGGGCACCCCTCGGCCTTAGGCTCTGGCTCCCCTAGGCTAAGGCTCGGGCTCCCCTAGCCTTCAGGCTAGGGCACCCCTCGGCCTTAGGCTCTGGCTCCCCTAGGCTAAGGCTCGGGCTCCCCTAGCCTTCAGGCTAGGGCACCCCTCGGCCTTAGGCTCTGGCTCCCCTAGGCTAAGGCTCGGGCTCCCCTAGCCTTCAGGCTAGGGCACCCCTCGGCCTTAGGCTCTGGCTCCCCTAGGCTAAGGCTCGGGCTCCCCTAGCCTTCAGGCTAGGGCACCCCTCGGCCTTAGGCTCTGGCTCCCCTAGGCTAAGGCTCGGGCTCCCCTAGCCTTCAGGCTAGGGCACCCCTCGGCCTTAGGCTCTGGCTCCCCTAGGCTAAGGCTCGGGCTCCCCTAGCCTTCAGGCTAGGGCACCCCTCGGCCTTAGGCTCTGGCTCCCCTAGGCTAAGGCTCGGGCTCCCCTAGCCTTCAGGCTAGGGCACCCCTCGGCCTTAGGCTCTGGCTCCCCTAGGCTAAGGCTCGGGCTCCCCTAGCCTTCAGGCTAGGGCACCCCTCGGCCTTAGGCTCTGGCTCCCCTAGGCTAAGGCTCGGGCTCCCCTAGCCTTCAGGCTAGGGCACCCCTCGGCCTTAGGCTCTGGCTCCCCTAGGCTAAGGCTCGGGCTCCCCTAGCCTTCAGGCTAGGGCACCCCTCGGCCTTAGGCTCTGGCTCCCCTAGGCTAAGGCTCGGGCTCCCCTAGCCTTCAGGCTAGGGCACCCCTCGGCCTTAGGCTCTGGCTCCCCTAGGCTAAGGCTCGGGCTCCCCTAGCCTTCAGGCTAGGGCACCCCTCGGCCTTAGGCTCTGGCTCCCCTAGGCTAAGGCTCGGGCTCCCCTAGCCTTCAGGCTAGGGCACCCCTCGGCCTTAGGCTCTGGCTCCCCTAGGCTAAGGCTCGGGCTCCCCTAGCCTTCAGGCTAGGGCACCCCTCGGCCTTAGGCTCTGGCTCCCCTAGGCTAAGGCTCGGGCTCCCCTAGCCTTCAGGCTAGGGCACCCCTCGGCCTTAGGCTCTGGCTCCCCTAGGCTAAGGCTCGGGCTCCCCTAGCCTTCAGGCTAGGGCACCCCTCGGCCTTAGGCTCTGGCTCCCCTAGGCTAAGGCTCGGGCTCCCCTAGCCTTCAGGCTAGGGCACCCCTCGGCCTTAGGCTCTGGCTCCCCTAGGCTAAGGCTCGGGCTCCCCTAGCCTTCAGGCTAGGGCACCCCTCGGCCTTAGGCTCTGGCTCCCCTAGGCTAAGGCTCGGGCTCCCCTAGCCTTCAGGCTAGGGCACCCCTCGGCCTTAGGCTCTGGCTCCCCTAGGCTAAGGCTCGGGCTCCCCTAGCCTTCAGGCTAGGGCACCCCTCGGCCTTAGGCTCTGGCTCCCCTAGGCTAAGGCTCGGGCTCCCCTAGCCTTCAGGCTAGGGCACCCCTCGGCCTTAGGCTCTGGCTCCCCTAGGCTAAGGCTCGGGCTCCCCTAGCCTTCAGGCTAGGGCACCCCTCGGCCTTAGGCTCTGGCTCCCCTAGGCTAAGGCTCGGGCTCCCCTAGCCTTCAGGCTAGGGCACCCCTCGGCCTTAGGCTCTGGCTCCCCTAGGCTAAGGCTCGGGCTCCCCTAGCCTTCAGGCTAGGGCACCCCTCGGCCTTAGGCTCTGGCTCCCCTAGGCTAAGGCTCGGGCTCCCCTAGCCTTCAGGCTAGGGCACCCCTCGGCCTTAGGCTCTGGCTCCCCTAGGCTAAGGCTCGGGCTCCCCTAGCCTTCAGGCTAGGGCACCCCTCGGCCTTAGGCTCTGGCTCCCCTAGGCTAAGGCTCGGGCTCCCCTAGCCTTCAGGCTAGGGCACCCCTCGGCCTTAGGCTCTGGCTCCCCTAGGCTAAGGCTCGGGCTCCCCTAGCCTTCAGGCTAGGGCACCCCTCGGCCTTAGGCTCTGGCTCCCCTAGGCTAAGGCTCGGGCTCCCCTAGCCTTCAGGCTAGGGCACCCCTCGGCCTTAGGCTCTGGCTCCCCTAGGCTAAGGCTCGGGCTCCCCTAGCCTTCAGGCTAGGGCACCCCTCGGCCTTAGGCTCTGGCTCCCCTAGGCTAAGGCTCGGGCTCCCCTAGCCTTCAGGCTAGGGCACCCCTCGGCCTTAGGCTCTGGCTCCCCTAGGCTAAGGCTCGGGCTCCCCTAGCCTTCAGGCTAGGGCACCCCTCGGCCTTAGGCTCTGGCTCCCCTAGGCTAAGGCTCGGGCTCCCCTAGCCTTCAGGCTAGGGCACCCCTCGGCCTTAGGCTCTGGCTCCCCTAGGCTAAGGCTCGGGCTCCCCTAGCCTTCAGGCTAGGGCACCCCTCGGCCTTAGGCTCTGGCTCCCCTAGGCTAAGGCTCGGGCTCCCCTAGCCTTCAGGCTAGGGCACCCCTCGGCCTTAGGCTCTGGCTCCCCTAGGCTAAGGCTCGGGCTCCCCTAGCCTTCAGGCTAGGGCACCCCTCGGCCTTAGGCTCTGGCTCCCCTAGGCTAAGGCTCGGGCTCCCCTAGCCTTCAGGCTAGGGCACCCCTCGGCCTTAGGCTCTGGCTCCCCTAGGCTAAGGCTCGGGCTCCCCTAGCCTTCAGGCTAGGGCACCCCTCGGCCTTAGGCTCTGGCTCCCCTAGGCTAAGGCTCGGGCTCCCCTAGCCTTCAGGCTAGGGCACCCCTCGGCCTTAGGCTCTGGCTCCCCTAGGCTAAGGCTCGGGCTCCCCTAGCCTTCAGGCTAGGGCACCCCTCGGCCTTAGGCTCTGGCTCCCCTAGGCTAAGGCTCGGGCTCCCCTAGCCTTCAGGCTAGGGCACCCCTCGGCCTTAGGCTCTGGCTCCCCTAGGCTAAGGCTCGGGCTCCCCTAGCCTTCAGGCTAGGGCACCCCTCGGCCTTAGGCTCTGGCTCCCCTAGGCTAAGGCTCGGGCTCCCCTAGCCTTCAGGCTAGGGCACCCCTCGGCCTTAGGCTCTGGCTCCCCTAGGCTAAGGCTCGGGCTCCCCTAGCCTTCAGGCTAGGGCACCCCTCGGCCTTAGGCTCTGGCTCCCCTAGGCTAAGGCTCGGGCTCCCCTAGCCTTCAGGCTAGGGCACCCCTCGGCCTTAGGCTCTGGCTCCCCTAGGCTAAGGCTCGGGCTCCCCTAGCCTTCAGGCTAGGGCACCCCTCGGCCTTAGGCTCTGGCTCCCCTAGGCTAAGGCTCGGGCTCCCCTAGCCTTCAGGCTAGGGCACCCCTCGGCCTTAGGCTCTGGCTCCCCTAGGCTAAGGCTCGGGCTCCCCTAGCCTTCAGGCTAGGGCACCCCTCGGCCTTAGGCTCTGGCTCCCCTAGGCTAAGGCTCGGGCTCCCCTAGCCTTCAGGCTAGGGCACCCCTCGGCCTTAGGCTCTGGCTCCCCTAGGCTAAGGCTCGGGCTCCCCTAGCCTTCAGGCTAGGGCACCCCTCGGCCTTAGGCTCTGGCTCCCCTAGGCTAAGGCTCGGGCTCCCCTAGCCTTCAGGCTAGGGCACCCCTCGGCCTTAGGCTCTGGCTCCCCTAGGCTAAGGCTCGGGCTCCCCTAGCCTTCAGGCTAGGGCACCCCTCGGCCTTAGGCTCTGGCTCCCCTAGGCTAAGGCTCGGGCTCCCCTAGCCTTCAGGCTAGGGCACCCCTCGGCCTTAGGCTCTGGCTCCCCTAGGCTAAGGCTCGGGCTCCCCTAGCCTTCAGGCTAGGGCACCCCTCGGCCTTAGGCTCTGGCTCCCCTAGGCTAAGGCTCGGGCTCCCCTAGCCTTCAGGCTAGGGCACCCCTCGGCCTTAGGCTCTGGCTCCCCTAGGCTAAGGCTCGGGCTCCCCTAGCCTTCAGGCTAGGGCACCCCTCGGCCTTAGGCTCTGGCTCCCCTAGGCTAAGGCTCGGGCTCCCCTAGCCTTCAGGCTAGGGCACCCCTCGGCCTTAGGCTCTGGCTCCCCTAGGCTAAGGCTCGGGCTCCCCTAGCCTTCAGGCTAGGGCACCCCTCGGCCTTAGGCTCTGGCTCCCCTAGGCTAAGGCTCGGGCTCCCCTAGCCTTCAGGCTAGGGCACCCCTCGGCCTTAGGCTCTGGCTCCCCTAGGCTAAGGCTCGGGCTCCCCTAGCCTTCAGGCTAGGGCACCCCTCGGCCTTAGGCTCTGGCTCCCCTAGGCTAAGGCTCGGGCTCCCCTAGCCTTCAGGCTAGGGCACCCCTCGGCCTTAGGCTCTGGCTCCCCTAGGCTAAGGCTCGGGCTCCCCTAGCCTTCAGGCTAGGGCACCCCTCGGCCTTAGGCTCTGGCTCCCCTAGGCTAAGGCTCGGGCTCCCCTAGCCTTCAGGCTAGGGCACCCCTCGGCCTTAGGCTCTGGCTCCCCTAGGCTAAGGCTCGGGCTCCCCTAGCCTTCAGGCTAGGGCACCCCTCGGCCTTAGGCTCTGGCTCCCCTAGGCTAAGGCTCGGGCTCCCCTAGCCTTCAGGCTAGGGCACCCCTCGGCCTTAGGCTCTGGCTCCCCTAGGCTAAGGCTCGGGCTCCCCTAGCCTTCAGGCTAGGGCACCCCTCGGCCTTAGGCTCTGGCTCCCCTAGGCTAAGGCTCGGGCTCCCCTAGCCTTCAGGCTAGGGCACCCCTCGGCCTTAGGCTCTGGCTCCCCTAGGCTAAGGCTCGGGCTCCCCTAGCCTTCAGGCTAGGGCACCCCTCGGCCTTAGGCTCTGGCTCCCCTAGGCTAAGGCTCGGGCTCCCCTAGCCTTCAGGCTAGGGCACCCCTCGGCCTTAGGCTCTGGCTCCCCTAGGCTAAGGCTCGGGCTCCCCTAGCCTTCAGGCTAGGGCACCCCTCGGCCTTAGGCTCTGGCTCCCCTAGGCTAAGGCTCGGGCTCCCCTAGCCTTCAGGCTAGGGCACCCCTCGGCCTTAGGCTCTGGCTCCCCTAGGCTAAGGCTCGGGCTCCCCTAGCCTTCAGGCTAGGGCACCCCTCGGCCTTAGGCTCTGGCTCCCCTAGGCTAAGGCTCGGGCTCCCCTAGCCTTCAGGCTAGGGCACCCCTCGGCCTTAGGCTCTGGCTCCCCTAGGCTAAGGCTCGGGCTCCCCTAGCCTTCAGGCTAGGGCACCCCTCGGCCTTAGGCTCTGGCTCCCCTAGGCTAAGGCTCGGGCTCCCCTAGCCTTCAGGCTAGGGCACCCCTCGGCCTTAGGCTCTGGCTCCCCTAGGCTAAGGCTCGGGCTCCCCTAGCCTTCAGGCTAGGGCACCCCTCGGCCTTAGGCTCTGGCTCCCTAGGCTAAGGCTCGGGCTCCCCTAGCCTTCAGGCTAGGGCACCCCTCGGCCTTAGGCTCTGGCTCCCCTAGGCTAAGGCTCGGGCTCCCCTAGCCTTCAGGCTAGGGCACCCCTCGGCCTTAGGCTCTGGCTCCCCTAGGCTAAGGCTCGGGCTCCCCTAGCCTTCAGGCTAGGGCACCCCTCGGCCTTAGGCTCTGGCTCCCCTAGGCTAAGGCTCGGGCTCCCCTAGCCTTCAGGCTAGGGCACCCCTCGGCCTTAGGCTCTGGCTCCCTAGGCTAAGGCTCGGGCTCCCCTAGCCTTCAGGCTAGGGCACCCCTCGGCCTTAGGCTCTGGCTCCCCTAGGCTAAGGCTCGGGCTCCCCTAGCCTTCAGGCTAGGGCACCCCTCGGCCTTAGGCTCTGGCTCCCCTAGGCTAAGGCTCGGGCTCCCCTAGCCTTCAGGCTAGGGCACCCCTCGGCCTTAGGCTCTGGCTCCCCTAGGCTAAGGCTCGGGCTCCCCTAGCCTTCAGGCTAGGGCACCCTCGGCCTTAGGCTCTGGCTCCCCTAGGCTAAGGCTCGGGCTCCCCTAGCCTTCAGGCTAGGGCACCCCTCGGCCTTAGGCTCTGGCTCCCCTAGGCTAAGGCTCGGGCTCCCCTAGCCTTCAGGCTAGGGCACCCCTCGGCCTTAGGCTCTGGCTCCCCTAGGCTAAGGCTCGGGCTCCCCTAGCCTTCAGGCTAGGGCACCCCTCGGCCTTAGGCTCTGGCTCCCCTAGGCTAAGGCTCGGGCTCCCCTAGCCTTCAGGGCTAGGGCACCCCTCGGCCTTAGGCTCTGGCTCCCCTAGGCTAAGGCTCGGGCTCCCCTAGCCTTCAGGCTAGGGCACCCCTCGGCCTTAGGCTCTGGCTCCCCTAGGCTAAGGCTCGGGCTCCCCTAGCCTTCAGGCTAGGGCACCCCTCGGCCTTAGGCTCTGGCTCCCCTAGGCTAAGGCTCGGGCTCCCCTAGCCTTCAGGCTAGGGCACCCCTCGGCCTTAGGCTCTGGCTCCCCTAGGCTAAGGCTCGGGCTCCCCTAGCCTTCAGGCTAGGGCACCCCTCGGCTTAGGCTCTGGCTCCCCTAGGCTAAGGCTCGGGCTCCCCTAGCCTTCAGGCTAGGGCACCCCTCGGCCTTAGGCTCTGGCTCCCCTAGGCTAAGGCTCGGGCTCCCCTAGCCTTCAGGCTAGGGCACCCCTCGGCCTTAGGCTCTGGCTCCCCTAGGCTAAGGCTCGGGCTCCCCTAGCCTTCAGGCTAGGGCACCCCTCGGCCTTAGGCTCTGGCTCCCCTAGGCTAAGGCTCGGGCTCCCCTAGCCTTCAGGCTAGGGCACCCCTCGGCCTTAGGCTCTGGCTCCCCTAGGCTAAGGCTCGGGCTCCCCTAGCCTTCAGGCTAGGGCACCCCTCGGCCTTAGGCTCTGGCTCCCCTAGGCTAAGGCTCGGGCTCCCCTAGCCTTCAGGCTAGGGCACCCCTCGGCCTTAGGCTCGGCTCCCCAGGCTAAGGCTCGGGCCCCCTAGCCTTCAGGCTAGGGCAGGCTCGGGCTCCCCTAGCCTTCAGGCTAGGGCACCCCGTCGCTTAGGCTCTGGGCTCCCCTAGGCTAAGGCTCGGGCTCCCCTAGCCTTCAGGCTAGGGCAACA
>NW_027458932.1:12500-33769 GCF_050624435.1 Tenrec ecaudatus
GCTGCCTGCCTATCAGTTCATGTGGGCAAAAGGAAGAGAAATACCACTTCTTTTAAAGTCACCCCGCAACACGTGCACTAGGGTTGGCATATCCTCTCCATCCCCCAAGAAGGATCACTGGTCAGCAGCATTCTCTGCTTAAGCCAAGCAGCCCAAACACCTGGGGAAAACCCAAGAGTCCCTCTTTGGGTCTATGTCCCATTTTTCCCCCAGGATTGCATAATTGGAATAAACAAAACCCCCTGTCTGAGAAACCACAAGGTCTGATTTCTTTGCTAGACTAGCTTTTCCACATGCATCAGCCCACCTCAGACAAGTGCCAGCCACTTCTGCAGGTGCTGTTCACAGCAGAGGAATGTGAGCCCTTCCAGAGAGAGGCCCAGAAAGCAGTCAATAGAACTGATGGTCAGCCAGCGGGCACTCCCCAGTGGAGAGAAAGTCTTTTTACCACTCCACGAATAATGTGGGACCCAAACTCCCAGTAAGGCCCCGAGGGCTTAGCCAGGTATCACCAGTCTCTCTTGCAGGGCCTCCGCAGGACAACTAGGAAACCTATGCATTTATCTAAGGTCAGTGAGAATTTTCAGGCGCCTACAAGCGAATGTCTGCCTGCCTGCCTGCCTGCCTTTTTAGAGTGGCTGATGGAAGCCTGCGTTCTTTGTACCCCAAAGGACCCAGAGGCCCCTGAGAACAAGAGGGAAATAAGTATTGCCTTTATTACTCAGCCTGCCTCAGACATGAAAAAGAAATGGGAAGCATTTGAAGGGAACAATCTTTGTGATTTGGTAGAAGTGTCTTATTGGGTGTATCACAACACAGATGACCCTACCACGACAGAGACAAAGAAATAGCTAAAATACTAGGAAAATTGCCATGAGACACAACAGAGACCCAGAAAAAGAGATCATGGCCCACTCACGGAGAGACTGACCTGTGGCACCGCCAAGTCCTGAGGAAGGAAGGATCCAGGTGCCTACTACAGAAGAGACAGACATTGGAAAAAACATTGCATTGAAAACTCCAGGAGAGACGGACAAACCTCCACTAGAGAGGACGGGCCTCGTCCTCGCCTAGAAAAACCCAAGTGAGAGACAATAACGCTTGAGGAAGCTGAAGGAATGTCTCAGGGCTCTGTTTCACTGGCCCCCAGGATCCCGTGCTAACTGTCCAAGTTGGGGGCCAGCCAGGAAATGTCTTGGAGGACACAGGGGCCATCTTCTCAGGTTCAAAAAAGAGAACGGACACATTGTCAAAGGAAAGATCGGAATTACTGTCAGCCTATGATTGCTTCCAAAGTACTCACACCAGAAGGTTTGCATGGAGATTGGGGGGCTTCCCAAGCCATCAAGGTAAAAAATGTCTCTCTGCCCTATGTCCCAGTTAGCCACATGGTTTTCATGGCATGGCTCCCGGTTCGGCTGTTGAGCCAGTGAAACTCTTTTAGCAGGAGTTGAAGTGGCCATCAGCGGAAGGACAAAACCTCCACAGTGGGCTTCCTGTATCAATACGAAGCCACCTATATCACCTCTTGGACATTATCATTGTCCTGGACTCTGAATCGCCACCCCAGATCTAGAATGCGCCTGACATGTCCACATAGTTTGAATCAGGTTCGGGTTAACCCCTCTTGATCACTTAGTGACATGGGACACTAGACCCTGGAATACCTTTACTTTCCAGATGAGAAAACTCACTCAAAAAGACACAGGTACTGACCAACTTTAACACAACTGGTTAACAACAAAGCCACATTCCCAACCAGTATCTGGAGCCAGAGCTCAGAGCCCCATATGCCTGTGCCCAGCTGAGCAGTCACCCTCTCCTGGACCCTCGAAAGATCTGAGCAGATCCTCCCCCCACCCATGCCCCTCTCCCACACCCAAATATGTTTTTTCATAGGATGGCACTATATCTGCAGCTCTGGGAGAGGGACATATCTGATGGAGAATACGGAGCAGACGAAGGGGGAGGAGGGGAGAATGGAGCACATCCTGGCCCACCAGGCCTTGAGGATGATGTTCCCACTCAGAGAAGACAGTCCACACAGAAGACCACATGGCCAGCCCAAGATGAGACACGACGTCCCTCAAAGACCCATAGCCCTAGAAGGGACAACACCTGAGACACAGTGGGGGAACGGATCCGGCCACACCGAGGCATAGCACTAAGGGGGTGCAGCAGAAGAGTAAGGAGGTGGAGCAACAAGGTCCCCAAGGAATGCCAAAGGAGGACTTTGGGGGCAGGACTTGGTGCCCGCACAGACTGGACTGGAAAACACTGCTAAGGGCCAACAAACAGTCCGTGAACTAACTACGAGCTTTCCTTTTTTGAGAGTTGTGTTTTCTTTGATGGTCATTGGATTTTGGCTATTTTCTTTCTTTTGGTGCTTGCTTTTGCTCTGTCTTGTGTTTGTGCATGTTATTACCTCTACTGTATGTCTAAAAAGAGATGCTGGATGCACAATCTGCAGGAGAGAAAAAGGGGACCAACGCTTCGCGGGAGGGCCACGGGAAAGAGGGAGTTGGGGGGAAAGGGAGTGATGTCAAGAAACCCAGAGACAAGGGAACAACAAGTGGATGCAAATCCGTGGTGAGGGCGATGTAGGAATCCTGGTAGGGCGTGATCAAGGGTGAAGGAACCAAGAGGATTTACTGAAACCCAAATGAAGACTGAGCATGGCAGTGGGCACAAGAGGGAAATGAAAGGGAATAGCAGAGCGACCTAGGAAGCACGGGCCAGTTATAGAGGTCTAAAGAAAGACACGCACAGATGTAAATATATTTATCTGTGAGCATGGGGAAATACACCTATGTCCGTATCTTTATAGGTGTCCTATTAAGGTAGCAGATGGCCTTTGGGCCTCCACTCAAGGACTCTCTCATTGCAAGAATACCTTGTTCTATTACATTGGCATTCTATGATGCTCACCTTCCCGACACGTTCCTTGAAGTCTAAGCGGTTGCATAAGCAAATGTGGTCAAGAAAGCTGATGGTGCCCTGCTATCAAAAGATATGGCTCCTGAGGTCTTAAAGGCCTGAAGGGTAAGCAAGCGGCCATGTAGCTCAGAAACAACAGAGCCCACATGGAATAAGCATACCAGCCTGTGCGATCACGAGGTATCAAAGGGATCAGGCATCATCAGCACAAAAAAATCTCATTGCGAATGAGCAGGGAATGCTGGGTAGAGAGCCAAAGCCAATTCGCAGTACACTGGACATTCCCTTAAGTAAAGTCTTGGGGAAGAGACATGTCTACACAGGGTACTAGACAGCAACTGTGAAACACAACTTTCCTCTAGCTCCTCAATGCTTCCTCTCCCCTCACTATCAAGATCCCAATTATAACTTACAAATCTGACTAGACCAGAGAATGTACACTGGGACAGATAGGAACAAGAAACACAGGGAATTCAAGGTGGATGAGCCCTTTAGGACCAGTGTTATGAATGGGGATGCTGGGAGGGTGGAGGGAGGGGAGGCTGGCACCAGGGAACCGATGACAAGGATCTACATAAAACCTCAAAAGAAAAGGGGGTGAAGGGGGACATCAGACAGTGCAAGATATGACAAAATAATAATTAGTAAATAATGAAGGATTGATGAGGAGGGGTAGTGAGAATGGGGGCGGGGGGAATGGGGAGTTGAGGCCAGGGGATTGGGTGTAGAGAAGATATTTTGAGAATAATGAGGGCAATGAATGTACAAATGTGCCTTATATCAGTGATGTTTGCACGTATTGTGGTTATTGTTGTATGGGCCCCTATAAAAGGAGAGAAAAAAAAGACCCTGGCAGAGGGCTGATGCTAGGATGATCTCAGGCTGGATTAGACCAGCAAAAGCAGGTGCTGCAGTCGCCTCACCCTATGTCTATTCCTATGTGAGGCATGAAGCTTAGGGTCCACAGCCCCGGCAGCTGGACAGTGAGAGAGGCGGGGCTCTGAGGTCATTCCACAGGGGGAATGGCCTTCCGGTTCCTGCAGGGCCCACCCTCCTGTGTATCACAGTAAGTAAGTAAAAATCTTAGGATTATCAGGCGTGTGTGTTTGCTCATTCTAAGTACCGGCACGGGGGTAAAAGCATTCACAATTTCCCCTAAGGGGGTCCAGGTTTTGGCCACTACTGGGTGCAGTGGGATCACCGCTTCACTTATGATCCTAAGGCATTGGCCCCTCTGATAAGAACCATCCTTCTTTTTAACCCTATAACGCCTCACTTTTAAATTTTTGGGCAAAAAAAAATTTCGTTTTGATTCATTACTTTCATAGTTATCAATATATATACATTTATATTCATTTGATTAAATGTTAGGGAAAGGTCATGCTCGGTGTTATAGGGTTAAATTGTAATATTGGGATGCTACAGGCGGATTCAACAGGGATCAAAAGTAGAGTAACTGCCTGTCATTTTTAATTTTCTCGGGTTCCATTTGAGTAAAAGGCTTGTAAGTTACCCGGGGACCAAATGCCCCTGGTGCCTCTACTAGGGGTAGAATGTTCAGGGAGGGTTCAGGGGTGGGACAATAGTGACCTGAAGTCCAGGATCCCTTAGGGCAGGAGTCCTCAAATTGTTTACACAGGGGGCCAGTTCATTGTCTCTCCGACCGTTGGAGGGCCAGACTATGGTTTTCAAAAAACCTATGGACAAATTCCTATGCACACTGCACGAGTCGGCTGCTAAGCAGGACAGGCAGTGGCAGCAAAAACACCCCGAGGGTGGGATAAATGGCATCGCGCCACATGTGCCCCATGGACCACAGTTTGAGGACGCCAGCCTTAGGGGTTCCTGGGTGCACTGGGGATGAAGGTCTCCTACTGCTCCTCGAGAGGAGAAATGCTCTAAGTTCTGGCATCTCCGCCCACTTTCCCGGCACTCTACAGAACTGTTCCCGGTGAATCATGGTTGGAAGGGAAAGCGTACCCTTCTCTGCCCACCATTCTCCTTTCTCAAAACGATACTGTGGCCAAATAGAGTTGCAAAGTGAATCTATCAGCTTTTGTTTGCCCAGCCTCTCTGTATCAACTCTATCCCAATTGGACACGATTCATGCAAGGGGGCAATTCCTGAGCATCAAGCTGCTAAGTCCCATCTAGAAAGCACAAAACAAGGAGGCGATTGACAGCTTGCTGCCTCCAGGTCAATAACCCCCACTTGAGAGCACACCCCTGGGTTGCCCTGAATCTCATGCCTCAGCCCGAGGGAAGGGGTCAAGGACTAGTCGCCGAGGGCGACCTTTAGGTCCAACCATTTTTCTGGACAACAGGCTAGGAGGACCACTGCTTGGGATGGCCCCAAGGCCCTCCAAGACGCCTGCTGGCGGGGCTGATGCTCAAATCTCTCAAGGGAAGGGACACGTGGCAGCTCAGGGAACCTTAAGGGAAATTGGAATTTCTGGCTGGAATATCATGGCAGAGGAGCTGTGTATTAAGTAAGAGCTGTCCCCAAAAGTGCCTGAAGCAGCATCGCTGAAAGCCTAAATAACAGTGACTCCGCCTAGGCTTTCGAACGCCATTGGCCTAAGCCTGGGCCACGGAAAAGCAGCCTGTAAGAAGGAACAAACCAAATCTGGAAGAACACTAGCCCTATAACGCCTCAAGTTTTAAATTTTGGAAATATTTTTTGGGGTTTTTATTATTTACTTTCATAGTTATCAATATATATGACATTCAAAATATATTTTAAAAGCATAAAATTTTCAGTGTTTTTGAAATGTGACCAAATTGTCACATTTATAACTTGGGTACCAGATACGTTTTCATTAAGAATTATGACAATTTTGTGCTTGGCATTATAGAGCTAGAGCAGCTTGTTTGAAAAACCAGGAGAAAGGCAAAGGGAATGGAGGGGAAAAGGGAAACTTTGGGCTCCCGGAACCAACAGGGCTAACTCCCAGGCCTCTTCACCCAGCTCCCTAGGCAGCGCCCTTCCACATGTGGACTGGTGGGTGCCATCTTGGCCATGGTCACAGATCCTGTTACCTCTCGGCTACAATGGCGACTGTGTAGGATCTCTGGGAAAAGCTGAAACAGCTTTGACAAGAGTGAAGCCATTTGGGGCTGACAGAAGCCACCATGAAAAGAAAATAAAGTAGCTAGGAAGTGTAAATGAACTAGCTGATATTGGGGAGGTAGGCTGTGCAGACGTCGCCCAAGGGAATGTCATGAAGGAAATGGGTGTTCAGAAGGCTTGCGAGAACGACCAGAGCAGTTTTGGTTCAACTAAGAATGGCTAACCCTAATACCCCGCTTCTCACTCGCCTAGTCCTGAGGAAGTATCCATGTACCTACTATACAAAACAGTGACATTGGAAAAATCAGTGCCTTGAAAAGCCCAGGAGAGGCGGATGAGCCACCACTAGAGAGAACGGGCCTAGTCCTCGCCTAGAAAAATCGAAGCTACAGACAATAATGCTCGAAGCTGAATAAAGGTGTCCAGGCTCTGTTTCACTTGACCCCAAAGAGCCCATGCTCACTCTCCATGTAGGGAGCCAGCCAGTAAATTTCTAGGTGGACAAAGGGGTCACCTTCTTGGTTTCAGAAAAGACTACAGGTGCTTTGTCAAAAGGAAAGGCTTTCATTACAGGGGCCCCAGGGCAGACCCAAGCACACCCATGGACAACGGCCAGAATAACAGATTTAGCACAAGAGACAGTTACACGCTCACCCTGGTAATGCCTCAATGCCCCTTTCCCCTAATTGATCGTGACTTATTATGAAAAATGGCAGCCATAATTACTTTCTCATCTGCTACAACCACCTTAACCCTTGAACTTGAAAAGCCAAAAGTTTTGCTCACCACTCCAATGTCAGAGTGATATATGTTTTATCAAGGAGCAGAAGAGACCTCCTCAAAGGAACTTCTTGATAAATCACTAAAAGATATTCCTTTTGTTTGGGCAGAGAACAACCTGCCAGACCTTTCTGAACTTCAGGTGCCTGGGGTCGTACAACTTCTGAGCTCAGCTACACTGGTGTGTCAAGCTAACCCTACTCCCTGGATAGCAAAAGTGGGTATTACTGTTCCCATTTGCAGACTAAAGAGGACAGGCATTCGGGTCCTCTGCAAGTCCGCATGGAATGCTCCCTTGCTGCCAATGCAGAAGCCGGGAACTGAGGACTTCCAAACGGTGCAGGATCTCAGAGAGGCAAATGAGAGGATAGAAACTGGCTACCCCACGTGCCAAACCCCGAGACCCTCCTGAGTACTATCCCGTCAAACTGAATTTGTTATACTGTTTTGGACTTAAAGGATGCTTTGTTCTCCATACCCATGTCCCCTGCACATCAACCCAGTGAAGACTTACAGGGACACAAGGAGGAACACCCCAAACCACCTTGCTCCAGTATGCAGATGAACTCCTCCTGGCCTCCGAAACCTGGAGGAATGCCAACCGGCTACCAAGGACCTGATAACAGTCCTTGGCCCATTGGGGTACAGGGTATCTGCAAGAAAGGCTCAACTGTGTGTCCATAAAGCTGTATACCTAGGCTACCAACTGGAGGAGGGAAAACGGACCTTGTCCCCCAGCCGCATTGAGGTGATCCTCAAAATCCAGTCCCTGAGACTAAGAGGCAGTTGCAAGAGTTTCTAGGAGCTGTGGGGTACTGTCCTTTGTGGAATTTGGGATTTGCAAAAACAACGAAACCCCTATATGCAAGTACTGGGGAAAGGAAAAAGAACTTAAATGGACTGAAGTAGAACAACAAGCGTTTGAATCCTTTAAAAAGTCGCTCATATGGGCAACCTCTCTTGCCCTACTAGACATAGTAAAGCCCTTCCAATTGTCTATGTGAGGCCAGAGGCACAGCTAAAGAAGTGCTAACTGAGAACTTGCGGCCATGGAAGAGACCTGTGGCCTATCTTTCAAAGAAACTGGACTCTGTAGCTGCAGGATGGCTGAGCTGCATGCGAGCTGAGGCTGCCACGGCCATCCTAGTCATGTCATAGAAGCTAGGAAGCTTACACTGGGACAGGATATTGCTGTGGTAGGGGGACCTATGGTTGAACCACTCCTAACCAGTCCCCCGGACCGGTGGATCTCGAATGCCAGGACTATACCACAAATCCCCAAGGTAGTGGCTGTGACCATGCCATCCCCAGTGTTACAGCCACAACCTACATACTCAGAAAATGATCTAAAGATAAGCCAAGAGCTGGCCTGCCAAAAAGACTGGGAGCATCCAGGGTGGCTGGTCCATCCTGATGGAAGAAGATTCATGCCAGAAGCTCTGGGAGAGATCTGATTCAAGGACTACATGAAGGTATGCATTTGGGATCCTCTCTAAACTGTCTCAGTTGCTTCTCAGGCACTTTTACATACCCAGGCTTGGACACTGGGTGGCAGATGTCATCTACCGTTGATTGCACTGTGCTCGGGTAAACAACCCCAGAAAGAAAAGGAGCAACCCCAACCACGAGCTCCAGGTAGTAGTCCAGGAGAATTCTGGGAGGTGGACTTTATGGATATCAAACTTAGAAAGTATGGCTACCGATATTTGCTGGTGTTCGTAGACACCTGTTCTGGATGGGTGGAAGCCTTCCCAACCAAGAAGGAAACTGCTGCCACTGTGTGTAAATTATTAGTAACTAAAATTGTCCCTAGATTTGGCCTTCCCACCACCTTGGGGTCCAACAATGGCCCAACATTTATTGCTCAAATTACTAAAGTCTTAGCAATGCTTCTAAATATTAACTGGAAGCTCTTCAGGGCAAGTAGAAAAAATAAACAGAACCCTAAAGGAATTGTTCGTTAAGTTGCATTTAGGACCTGGCGAGAACTGGGTTGATCCTTACTTTACCTTTTGCCCTACTTCAAGTCCGATGCGCTCCCTATGTGAATAGCATGACCCCATTTGAATTTATGTTTGGCAGACCTTCCCCAAATCCTCCCAAGATTGAAAGAAGTAGAAATAATGGAAGTCACTAATCGTTCCCTCATCGAGTGCCTGCAGGCTGTGCAACAGGTGAGAGACAAATCATCTGCTCTGACACCTTCATTTTGGGCCTAACCAAGGGAAAGGGAACAGGCAGCCAACAACGTGCAACCAGGAAACTGGACATGGGTAAAGAAGCACCAACCTGACACCTTAGAACCTAGGTGGACTGGCCCATACCAAGTGATACTTACAACACCAACTGCAGTTAAAATAGTGGGGAGGGGGCCGTGGATTCATCAGTCATAATTTTTAAAAAAAAGCCCTCCCTGAGCATATCCTGAAAAGATGGACACCGAGAAAGACGGAAAATCCCTCAAAATTAAGGCTTTACAGAACTTAATTGTTTTTCTCCGAGTATTTCTGACAGCACCCACTGTTTCCCCCAAGCACAAACACATCTGTGGACTGCCATTCTAACCTCCAGCAGACTCAGGTTTACACAGGCACCTCAGGACAGCTGCTGGAGAGAAAGTCGCTCAGTGGGCTACGGGATCCTGCCTTTGGGATGATGTTCCCACTCAGAGAAGACAGTCCACACAGAAGACCACATGGCCAGCCCAAGATGAGACACGACGTCCCTCAAAGACCCATAGCCCTAGAAGGGACAACACTGGAGACACAGTGCGGGAACGGATCCCGCCACACCGAGGCATAGCACTAAGGGGGTGCAGCAGAAGAGTAAGGAGGTGGAGCAACAAGGTCACCAGGGAATGCTAAAGGAGGACTTTGGGGGCAGGACTTGGTGCCCGCACAGACTGGACTGGAAAACACTGCTAAGGGCCAACAAACAGTCCGTGAACTAACTACGAGCTTTCCTTTCTTGAGGAGTTGTGTTTTCTTTGATGGTCATTGGATTTTGGCTATTTTCTTTCTTTTGGTGCTTGCTTTCGCTCTGTCTTGTGTTTGTGCATGTTATTACCTCTACTGTATGTCTAAAATGAGATGCAGGATGCACAATCTGCCGGAGAGAAAAAGGGGACCAACGCTTGGCGGGAGGGCCACGGGAAAGAGGGAGTTGGGGGGAAAGGGAGTGATGTCAAGAAACCCAGAGACAAGGGAACAACAAGTGGATGCAAATCCGTGGTGAGGGCGATGTAGGAATCCTGGTAGGGCGTGATCAAGGGTGAAGGAACCAAGAGGATTTACTGAAACCCAAATGAAGACTGAGCATGGCAGTGGGCACAAGAGGGAAATGAAAGGGAATAGCAGAGCGACTTTGGAAGCACGGGCCAGTTATACAGGTCTAAAGAAAGGCACGCACAGATGTAAATATATTTATCTGTGAGCATGGGGAAATACACCTATGTCCATATCTTTATAGGTGTCCTATTAAGGTAGCAGATGGCCTTTGGGCCTCCACTCAAGGACTCTCTCATTGCAAGAATACCTTGTTCTATTACATTGGCATTCTATGATGCTCACCTTCCCGACACGTTCCCTGATGTCTAAGCGGTTGCATAAGCAAATGTGGTCAAGAAAGCTGATGGTGCCCTGCTATCAAAAGATATGGCGTCTGAGGTCTTAAAGGCCTGAAGGGTAAGCAAGCGGCCATGTAGCTCAGAAACAACAGAGCCCACATGGAATAAGCATACCAGCCTGTGCGATCACGAGGTATCAAAGGGATCAGGCATCATCAGCACAAAAAAATCTCATTGCGAATGAGCAGGGAATGCTGGATACAGAGCCAAAGCCCATTTGCAGTACACTGGACATTCCCTTAAGTAAGGTCTTGGGGAAGAGACATGCCTACACAGGGTACTAGACAGCAACTGTGAAACACAACTTTCCTCTAGCTCCTCAATGCTTCCTCTCCCCTCACTATCAAGATCCCAATTATAACTTACAAATCTGACTAGACCAGAGAATGTACACTGGGACACATAGGAACTAGACACACAGGGAATTCAAGGTGGATGAGCCCTTTAGGACCAGTGTTATGAATGGGGATGCTGGGAGGGTGGAGGGAGGGTAGGTTGGCACCGGGGAACCGATGACATGGATCTACATAAAACCTCAAAAGAAAAGGGGGTGAAGGGGGACATCAGACAGTGCAAGATATGACAAAATAATAATTAGTAAATGATGAAGAATTGATGAGGAGGGGTAGTGAGAATGGGGGCGAGGGGAATGAGGAGCTGAGGCCAGGGGCTTGGGTGGAGAGAAGATATTTTGAGAATAATGAGGGCAATGAATGTACAAATGTGCCTTATATCAGTGATGTTTGCACGTATTGTGGTTATTGTTGTATGAGCCCCTATAAAAGGAGAGAAAAAAAAGACCCTGGCAGAGGGTTGATGCTAGGATGATCTCAGGCTGGATTAGACCAGCAAAAGCAGGTGCTGCAGTCGCCTCACCCTGTGTCTATTCCTGTGTGGGGCATGAAGCTTAGGGTCCACAGCCCCGGCAGCTGGACAGTGAGAGAGGCGGGGCTCTGAGGTCATTCCACAGGGGGACCTCCGGTTCCTGCAGGGCCCACCCTCTTGTGTAGTCCTGCTGTCTGGGGCACCTCTTTCACGGAGCCCACACCAGGGCAGCTCTTCAACTCATGCGGGATTGGCAGGAAGCCTCTGCTCATGCACACACACCACCACCTAGCTGGAGGACCTCGGTGAACAAACCTTGAGGCAGACAACAAGCCCACTAACTGATCCTGTGAGAGATATAATCAGGATCCAGAAACCGGCAACTGGGAGCAAGGGGCAGCATACCTGGGTCCCAGCCCCTCCCACTGCCCTCTGCAAGGAGTGACATTCCAAAGCACAGTGTTTTCCAAAGGCACTGTCAGGACTTTGGAATGGGCAGCTCATTTGTGGACATGGATACTATGTGATCCAGACATACTACCTCCTCTGATCCTGTCAGCCAAGACTAAAAACCCTTCCAAGCAGAAAGCCATGCATCTGAACAGTATCCACCAGCCACTCACGTCCACTCCTGCTGCCTCCAAAGAGCTTCCCTGGGTTGGTCAGATCTCTCTGGGGACAGATATCCCTCGGTCCTTGGTTCTGCGTGAGAAAGAATTCATGCCAAAGCCTGGTTTGTGATCCAAGGGAGGTTTAGGAGCGTTAGGGAGGTGTGGTGGGCAACCCTGGTCGATCCTAGTGGCTGAATTGAATATACTTGGCCTAGGTGGGTCGATGCAGGTGCAGCGCCCACCCAGGTGGACCTGCCCTTCCTGGCCGGAAACCTGGACCTCTGAGCACGCACAGTGTGCCACTCCTTCCTGGGCCGCTAACTGGGCCATCTGAGCATGTGTAATGGACACCCCAGTCCCTATGCTAGCTACCTAACATTTCCATCCTGAAGAGATGTGGACCCAAATCTTTGGGGTACTGGGCGACGACATCTCTAGCTACTTCCTGCTGGCAAAAAGGGCGAAGTGGGGCTTTGGGTCCACACCCTTCCTGCTCTGCTGGGAGGGGTTGTCCATTCAGCGCTAGATTGGATAAGGTTGAAGTGGTCCAGGAGATGGTGGTCCTGGAGTTGGCACAATTGGATTAGGGGCTTTGGTAACTTGAGAACTTCTGGAAAAACCAACAAACGCACAAAAGGGTGAACAGTTTAACTGAGACAAGGCTAGGATTGTGAGGTGGGAGTCCCTTGAAAGTAGGTGAGTATCACAGGAAGTAAGTAAAAAGTCTTAGGATTATCAGGCGTGTGTGTTTGTTCATTCTAAGTACCGGCACAGGGGTAAAAGCATTCACAATTTCCCCTAGCAGGGTCCAGGGTTTGGGCACTACTGGGTGCAGTGGGATCACCGCTTCACTTATGATCCTAAGGCATTGGCCCCTCTGATAAGAACCATCCTTCTTTTTAACCCTATAACGCCTCACTTTTAAATTTTTGGGCAAAAAAAATTTCGTTTTGATTCATTACTTTCATAGTTATCAATATATATACATTTATATTCATTTGATTAAATGTTAGGGAAAGGTCATGCTCGGTGTTATAGGGTTAAATTGTAATATTGGGATGCTACAGGCGGATTCAACAGGGATCAAAAGTAGAGTAACTGCCTGTCATTTTTAATTTTCTCGGGTTCCATTTGAGTAAAAGGCTTGTAAGTTACCTGGGGACCAAATGCCCCTGGTGCCTCTACTAGGGGTAGAATGTTCAGGGAGGGTTCAGGGGTGGGACAATAGTGACCTGAAGTCCAGGATCCCTTAGGGCAGGAGTCCTCAAATTGTTTACACAGGGGGCCAGTTCATTGTCTCTCCGACCGTTGGAGGGCCAGACTATGGTTTTCAAAAAACCTATGGACAAATTCCTATGCACACTGCACGAGTCGGCTGCTAAGCAGGACAGGCAGTGGCAGCAAAAACACCCCGAGGGTGGGATAAATGGCATCGCGCCACATGTGCCCCATGGACCACAGTTTGAGGACGCCAGCCTTAGGGGTTCCTGGGTGCACTGGGGATGAAGGTCTCCTACTGCTCCTCGAGAGGAGAAATGCTCTAAGTTCTGGCATCTCCGCCCACTTTCCCGGCACTCTACAGAACTGTTCCCGGTGAATCATGGTTGGAAGGGAAAGCGTACCCTTCTCTGCCCACCATTCTCCTTTCTCAAAACGATACTGTGGCCAAATAGAGTTGCAAAGTGAATCTATCAGCTTTTGTTTGCCCAGCCTCTCTGTATCAACTCTATCCCAATTGGACACGATTCATGCAAGGGGGCAATTCCTGAGCATCAAGCTGCTAAGTCCCATCTAGAAAGCACAAAACAAGGAGGCGATTGACAGGTTGCTGCCTCCAGGTCAATAACCCCCACTTGAGAGCACACCCCTGGGTTGCCCTGAATCTCATGCCTCAGCCCGAGGGAAGGGGTGAAGGACTAGTCGCCGAAGGCGACCTTTAGGTCCAACCATTTTTCTGGACAACAGGCTAGGAGGACCACTGCTTGGGATAGCCCCAAGGCCCTCCAAGACGCCTGCTGGCGGGGCTGATGCTCAAATCTCTCAAGGGAAGGGACACGTGGCAGCTCAGGGAACCTTAAAGGAAATTGGAATTTCTGGCTAGAACATCATGTCAGAGGAGATGTGTATTAAGTAAGAGCTGTCCCCAAAAGTGCATGAAGCAGCATGGCTGAAAGCCTAAATAACAGTGACTCCGCCTAGGCTTCCGAACGCCATTGGCCTAAGCCTGGGCCACGGAAAAGCAGCCTGTAAGAAGGAACAAACCAAATCTGGAAGAACACTAGCCCTATAACTCCTCAAGTTTTAAATTTTGGAAATATATTTTTTGGTTTTATTATTTACTTTCATAGTTATCAATATATATGACATTCAAAATATATTTTAAAAGCATAAAATTTTCAGTGTTTTTGAAATGTGACCAAATTGTCACATTTATAATTTGGGTACCAGATACGTTTTCATTAAGAATTATGACAATTTTGTGCTTGGCGTTATAGGGCTAGAGCAGCTTGTTTGAAAAACCAGGAGAAAGGCAAAGGGAATGGAGGGGAAAAGGGAAACTTTGGGCTCCCGGGACCAGGCAGGGCTAACTCCCAGGCCTCTTCACCCAGCTCCCTAGGCAGCGCCCTTCCACATGTGGACTGGTGGGTGCCATCTTGGCCATGGTCACAGATCTTGTTACCTCTCGGCTACAATGGCGACTGTGTAGGATCTCTGGGAAAAGCTGAAACAGCTTTGACAAGAGTGAAGCCATTTGGGGCTGACAGAAGCCACCATGAAAAGAAAATAAAGTAGCTAGGAAGTGTAAATGAACTAGCTGATATTGGGGAGGTAGGCTGTGCAGACGTCGCCCAAGGGAATGTCATGAAGGAAATGGGTGTTCAGAAGGCTTGCGAGAACGACCAGAGCAGTTTTGGTTCAACTAAGAATGGCTAACCCTAATACCCCGCTTCTCACTCGCCTAGTCCTGAGGAAGTATCCATGTACCTACTATACAAAACAGTGACATTGGAAAAATCAGTGCCTTGAAAAGCCCAGGAGAGGCGGATGAGCCACCACTAGAGAGAACGGGCCTAGTCCTCGCCTAGAAAAATCGAAGCTACAGACAATAATGCTCGAAGCTGAATAAAGGTGTCCAGGCTCTGTTTCACTTGACCCCAAAGAGCCCATGCTCACTCTCCATGTAGGGAGCCAGCCAGTAAATTTCTAGGTGGACAAAGGGGTCGCCTTCTTGGTTTCAGAAAAGACTACAGGTGCCTTGTCAAAAGGAAAGGCTTTCATTACAGGGGCCCCAGGGCAGACCCAAGCACACCCATGGACAACGGCCAGAATAACAGATTTAGCACAAGAGACAGTTACACGCTCACCCTGGTAATGCCTCAATGCCCCTTTCCCCTAATTGATCGTGACTTATTATGAAAAATGGCAGCCATAATTACTTTCTCATCTGCTACAACCACCTTAACCCTTGAACTTGAAAAGCCAAAAGTTTTGCTCACCACTCCAATGTCAGAGTGATATGTGTTTTATCAAGGAGCAGAAGAGACCTCCTCAAAGGAACTTCTTGATAAATCACTAAAAGATATTCCTTTTGTTTGGGCAGAGAACAACCTGCCAGACCTTTCTGAACTTCAGGTGCCTGGGGTCGTACAACTTCTGAGCTCAGCTACACTGGTGTGTCAAGCTAACCCTACTCCCTGGATAGCAAAAGTGGGTATTTCTGTTCCCATTTGCAGACTAAAGAGTACAGGCATTTGGGTCCTCTGCAAGTCCACATGGAATGCTCCCCTGCTGCCCATGCAGAAGCCAGGAACTGAGGACTTCCAACCGGTGCAGGATCTCAGAGAGGCAAATGAGAGGATAGAAACTGGCCACCCCACGTGCCAAACCCTGAGATCCTCCTGAGTACTATCCCATCAAACTGAATTTGTTATACTGTTTTGGACTTAAAGATGCATTGTTCTCCATACCCGTGTCCCCTGCACATCAACCCAGTGAAGACTTACAGGGACACAAGGAGGAACACCCCCAAACCACCTTGCTCCAGTATGCAGATGACCTCCTCCTGGCCTCCAAAACCCTGGAGGAATGCCAACGGGCTACCAAGGACCTGATAATAGTCCTTGGACCATTGGGGTACAGGGTATCTGCAAGAAAGGCTCAACTGTGTGTCCATAAAGCTGTATACCTAGGCTACCAACTGGAGGAGGGAAAACGGACCTTGTCCCCCAGCCGCACTGAGGCGATCCTCAAAATCCCAGTCCCTGAGACGAAGAAGCAGTTGCAAGAGTTTCTAGGAACTGTGGGGTACTGTCCATTGTGGAATTTGGGATTTGCAAAAACAACGAAACCCCTATATGCAAGTACTGGGGAAAGGAAAAAGAACTTAAATGGACTGAAGTAGAACAACAAGCTTTTGAATCCTTTAAAAAGTCGCTCATATGGGCAACCTCCCTTGCCCTACTAGACATAGTAAAGCCCTTCCAATTGTCTATGTGAGGCCAGAGGCACAGCAAAAGAAGTGCTAACTGAGAACTTGCGGCCATGGAAGAGACCTGTGACCTATCTTTCAAAGAAACTGGACTCTGTAGCTGCAGGATGGCTGGGCTGCATGCGAGCTGTGGCTGCCACGGCCATCCTAGTCATAGAAGCTAGGAAGCTTACACTGGGACAGGATATTGCTGTGGTAGGGGGACCTATGGTTGAACCACTCCTAACCAGTCCCCCGGACCGGTGGATCTCGAATGCCAGGACTATACCACAAATCCCCAAGGTAGTGGCTGTGACCATGCCATCCCCAGTGCTACAGCCACAACCTACATACTCAGAAAATGATCTAAAGATAAGCCAAGAGCTGGCCTGCCAAAAAGGCTGGGAGCATCCAGGGTGGCTGCTCCATCCTGATGGAAGAAGATTCATGCCAGAAGTTCTGGGAGAGATCTGACTCAAGGACTACATGAAGGTATGCATTTGGGATCCTCTCTAAACTGTCTCAGTTGCTTCTCAGGTACTTTTACATACCCAGGCTTGGACACTGGGTGGCAGATGTCACCCACCGTTGATTGCACTGTGCTCGGGTAAACAACCCCAGAAAGAAAAGGAGCAACCCCAACCACGAGCTTGAGGTAGTAGTCCTGGAGAATTCTGGGAGGTGGACTTTATGGATATCAAATTTAGAAAGTATGACTACCGATATTTGCTGGTGTTCGTAGACACCTGTTCTGGATGGGTGGAAGCCTTCCCAACCAAGAAGGAAACTGCTGCCACTGTGTGTAAATTATTAGTAACTAAAATTGTCCCCAGATTTGGCCTTCCCACCACCTTGGGGTCCAACAATGGCCCAACATTTATTGCTCAAATTACTAAAGTCTTAGCAATGCTTCTAAATATTAACTGGAAGCTCTTCAGGGCAAGTAGAAAAAAATAAACAGAACCCTAAATGAATTGTTCATTAAGTTGCATTTAGGACCTGGCGAGAACTGGGTTGATCCTTACTTTACCTTTTGCCCTACTTCAAGTCTGATGCGCTCCCTATGTGAATAGCATGTCCCCATTTGAATTTATGTTTGGCAGACCTTCCCCAAATCCTCCCAAGATTGAAGGAAGTAGAAATAATGGAAGTCACTAATCATTCCCTCTACGAGTTCCTGCAGGCTGTGCAACAGGTGAGAGACAAATCATCTGCTCTGACACCTTCATTTTGGGCCTAACCAAGGGAAAGGGAACAGGCAGCCAACAACGTGCAACCAGGAAACTGGACATGGGTAAAGAAGCACCAACCTGACACCTTAGAACCTAGGTGGACTGGCCCATACCAAGTGATACTTACACCAACTGCAGTTAAAATAGTGGGGAGGGGGGCGTGGATTCCTCAGTCATAAGTAAAATAAAAAGCCCTCCCTGAGCATATCCTGGAAAGATGGACACCCAGAAAGACGGAAAATCCCTCAAAATTAAGGCTTTACAGAACTTAATTGTTTTTCTCTGAGTATTGCTGACAACACCCAGTGTTTCCCCCAAGCACAAACACATCTGTGGACTGCTATTCTAACCTCCAGCAGTGAATATGTAACCTCTTATACTGGGTATGACCCCCTGTTTTCATTTTGATTTGTTTGATTTGCTAGGAAAGAATTGGCATTCTGGATCCTTTAAAGGTAAAGGGCACAATGGGACCTATACTCGAATCCCGTCCTATTGGTGCGGAATACCCTCTATAGAAAGAAGGCTCCAAACAAACCATGTCTATATATGCCCGGCTCATGGACTCCCTAACTGCCAAGGGGAGGGACATTACCATTGCGCAGCTTGGGGTTGTGAAACCATCATTTTCAGGGTGGAAACTTGTTAAAGATGACCCTATTATTTTTACAAGAATGAGACTCAAGTCGGAAGGGTTTGATCCCACTACGTGTATGGTTTCCAAATATAACCCAATAAGAATTGGATTCAAGCGTTATTGGGTTCACCGGGAAAACATGGGGAATTCAACATTATGTAAATGATAGAGATCCCGGGAAACCTTTTCTATCCAGCAAAGTAAAATATGGCAACCTGCCATCCGTACAAAGGCCCAAACCTCGGGATAAATCCTGAAGAGCCACAGCTGGTGTCATTAAGATTCCTTTGCCGCACCCTCCAGACTCTCCAGTAACTTTCCCGTTCACTGCCAGCCCAACTCACAGGGCCCTTCTCATTCAGGAGCCACCTCAAGGTTCTGTGTTTGATTCTCGGGATGCTGTATTCCAATTTATGAACTCAAATCCTCACCTCACAGCTGATTGTTGGCTTTGTCTGAACGCTGCTTCCCCTTACTATGTAGGCACAGGTACAAATAGCACTATTGGTACAGAGTGTAATCCAATTAGAAATGTTAGTAAAAAGGATTACACGAAGCAGCAGTCTATAGGTGATGTTAGTATGGACTCAAGTCTAAGCTCACTTTAAAAGATTTGCAAGGGCAAGACTGTGTTTTTATTCATCTAAGTATCCCTTTAATATATCAAGATATCGAGATTTTTGCCTTCAAGCTGTTCCCATTGAACCAAATGTTGATCCTAATTTGTTATCTGCTCCAATGAGTACTTGCTTTACTTGTTCCACAGGATGAACACCCTGTCTCTTTTCCCGGGTATTTGTGTGCTAGTGCATGTTACTCCTCAAGTGTACCTGTGTTCTGGTGAAGGAGGTGTAGGGATAACTTTGGAATTTCCGGATGAGTTCAAAGAGCCCCAGTATTGGTCCCACTGGTAACAGGGCTTGGGATTATGGGATTAGCTGCAGTCGGGTCAGTTGCTTTAATACAAGGAAACTTAAACTATCAGACTCTTAGTCAGCAAATTGCTTTAGATCTACAGGGATTAAAAAAACCCTGTCTCCCATTTAGAAAGATCCCTAGACTCCCTTGTAGCAGTTGTGTTGTAAACCCGCCGAGGGCTTGACTTGCTCTTTTGGAAACAAGGAATGCTGTGCACAGCATTGGGAGAAACTAATTCTATGCAAAGCATTCGGGAATCAATAAAGATAGATGAGCCCTGGTTAGGAAAGGATTAGAACAAAGAGTCAAGAAAAGAAATGGAGGAACCAATTGGTTTGAAAGCTACTTAATTGGTCAGCCTGGCTAACTACCCTATGAACGGCCCTAGCCGGCCCCTAATCCTCCTCCTGCTAAGCCTCACATTTGGCCCAGTAATAACCAATAAGCTAGTGGCATTCCTTACACAGAAAGTACAAGCCACAAAACTCTTAGTGCTGAGCCCACCATACACTGGGCTGGCTACCGAAGATTCAATGATTTGAACTTGGCTAAGAACAGGAGAGTATATAGCAGCTCTGGGCAAAGCTTAAGTAGCCTTGACAAGAGAAGTCATTTTGAGCTTTCAGAAGCCATTATGAATGGTAAATAAACTAGCTATGAACTGCCAATGAACTAGCTGATACTGGGGAGTTAGGCTGTGCAGACATAGCCCAAGGGAACGTACAGAAGGAAATGGATGTTCAGAAGGCTTTCGAGAACGACCAGAGCAGTTTTGGTTCAACTAAGAATGGCTAACCACAATACCCCGCTTCTGAGCTCTGCCTGCTTGCACACCTGCACATTGCAAAAGTATAAAACCTTTGGAAAATTAGACTGGGGGGCTGCTCAGTCTCCCCTCAAGAGAGCTGATGGTCTGGTCCCTGAGCAGGAAATGAAACTTGTTCTGCTGAACTTTCCGGCAGTCTGGGCGGTTTGCTGTCTGGGAATGGAGTGTAGCTACAACAGACACAGGTGGTGCCATTCTGCCTGTGAGTGGAGTCACGTGGCTGGGAAAATGGAGGCCCCAGGTTGCGGCCTAGCCGAAAGCCAGCCTGGAGCCGGCCACCCAGCCAGAGTCCTGCCCAAACCAACAGGGTGGACGCAGGCGCCCCCAGGCCTGCTGTTTGCCGGAGCCGCGGCACAACACTGTTTCCCAGTCTTGGCACAACAGACTCCATTTTGAGTCCTGCACCTCCATCTTAGCTCTCAAGGCTGACCCCTAACCGACCTCCCCTCCCCAGCTCAACCCCAAATTCCTGGAACCAGCTCGTCACAAAGCCAGAATGTTTTCTGAAGATATGGTCACTCCACGCGTCCCTGACATATAGGTAAGATTAACGACCTTCTCCCTTCTGAAGCACCTGTGTGCGCAGATCCTCCCCAGCTTTGATCCTCCCCAGCTGTGCCTGCCAGCAGTGGGCATAAAAACGCTGCCAGGATTTTTTCCCCCTGCGCGGCTTCAATAGCTCAATACCCTGAGTTGCTGAACCTGCCCGCAAGCTTCTCAATAAAGCCTGCTTCTAAAACTTCGTTAATTGCATCTTTGATTCCGTTTTCCCGTCCAAATAAACCTTATACACTGAGCCTCGAGAAGGCTTTTGGAGTCAAAATCCTCCCAGCCTCCAGGCAGCAGCGTCCCAGCCCCCTCACAAATGCAGCCCGGGAAGGCAGGCGAGTTCCTGGGAAAGCAGGCACGTCAAGTCCCGCACACCAGCAAGAAACGGCGCAAAGACGGACACCAGCAAGAAACGGCGCAAAGACGGACACCAGCAAGAAACGGCGCAAAGACGGACACCAGCAAGAAACGGCGCAAAGACGAACACCGTGAATTCAACCCAACAATTCTCCCGAGGGTGGTGAGGTAAAAGGAGCCCAGAGGGGCCCCCAATCCGTGAGACCAACATGGGAGGGCCCACTCCTGGGGCCGGCTTACCTCATAGCTCCAAATCACACAGCACCACTTCTTTTCGACCTCTCCGGGGACAGGTGTGCCTCGGTCCATGGCTCCACGCGAGAAACAGCTCACGGCGAGGCCTGGTTTGGGATCCCCGTGAGTTTTATGAGCGGTTAGGGAGGCGTGGTCGATGACGTGGGTCGACCCCATTGGCTGAATTGTTGAATTGAATTC
>NW_027458933.1:0-32422 GCF_050624435.1 Tenrec ecaudatus
GCCTGGGGGAGCCCTAGCCTAAAGCCTAGGGGTGCCCGAGCCTCCAGGCTAGGGGAGCCCTAGCCTTAGCCTGGTGGGAGCCCTAGCCTAAAGCCTAGGGGTGCCCGAGCCTCCAGGCTGGGGAGCCCTAGCCTAGCCTGGGGGAGCCCTAGCCAAAAGCCTAGGGGTGCCCGAGCCTGAAGGCTAGGGAGCCCTAGCCTTAGCCTGGGGGGAGCCTAGCCTAAGCCTAGGGGTGCCCGAGCCTGAGCTAGGGGAGCCCTAGCCTTAGCCTGGGGGAGCCCTAGCCTAAAGCCTAGGGGTGCCCGAGCCTGAAGGCTAGGGGAGCCCTAGCCTTAGCCTGGGGGAGCCCTAGCCTAAAGCCTAGGGGTGCCCGAGCCTGCAGGCTAGGGGAGCCCTAGCCTTAGCCTGGGGGAGCCCTAGCCTAAAGCCTAGGGGTGCCCGAGCCTGAAGGCTAGGGGAGCCCTAGCCTTAGCCTGGGGGAGCCCTAGCCTAAAGCCTAGGGGTGCCCGAGCCTGAAGGCTAGGGGAGCCCTAGCCTTAGCCTGGGGGAGCCCTAGCCTAAAGCCTAGGGGTGCCCGAGCCTGAAGGCTAGGGGAGCCCTAGCCTTAGCCTGGGGGAGCCCTAGCCTAAAGCCTAGGGGTGCCCGAGCCTGAAGGCTAGGGGAGCCCTAGCCTTAGCCTGGGGGAGCCCCAAAGCCTAGGGGTGCCCTAGCCTGAAGGCTAGGGGAGCCCTAGCCTTAGCCTGGGGGAGCCCTAGCCTAAAGCCTAGGGGTGCCCTAGCCTGAAGGCTAGGGGAGCCCTAGCCTTAGGCTAGGGGAGCCCTAGCCTAAAGCCTAGGGGTGCCCTAGCCTGAAGGCTAGGGGAGCCCTAGCCTTAGCCTGGGGGAGCCCTAGCCTAAAGCCTAGGGGTGCCCTAGCCTGAAGGCTAGGGGAGCCCTAGCCTTAGCCTGGGGGAGCCCTAGCCTAAAGCCTAGGGGTGCCCTAGCCTGAAGGCTAGGGGAGCCTAGCCTTAGCCTGGGGAGCCCTAGCTAAAGCCTAGGGGTGCCCTAGCCTGAAGGCTAGGGGAGCCCTAGCCTTAGCCTGGGGGAGCCCTAGCCTAAAGCCTAGGGGTGCCCTAGCCTGAAGGCTAGGGGAGCCCTAGCCTTAGCCTGGGGGAGCCCTAGCCTAAAGCCTAGGGGTGCCCTAGCCTGAAGGCTAGGGGAGCCCTAGCCTTAGCCTGGGGGAGCCCTAGCCTAAAGCCTAGGGGTGCCCTAGCCTGAAGGCTAGGGGAGCCCTAGCCTTAGCCTGGGGGAGCCCTAGCCTAAAGCCTAGGGGTGCCCTAGCCTGAAGGCTAGGGGAGCCCTAGCCTTAGCCTGGGGGAGCCCTAGCCTAAAGCCTAGGGGTGCCCTAGCCTGAAGGCTAGGGGAGCCCTAGCCTTAGCCTGGGGGAGCCCTAGCCTAAAGCCTAGGGGTGCCCTAGCCTGAAGGCTAGGGGAGCCCTAGCCTTAGCCTGGGGGAGCCCTAGCCTAAAGCCTAGGGGTGCCCTAGCCTGAAGGCTAGGGAGCCCTAGCCTTAGCCTGGGGGAGCCCTAGCCTAAAGCCTAGGGTGCCCTAGCCTGAAGGCTAGGGAGCCCTAGCCTTAGCCTGGGGGAGGCCCTAGCTAAAGCCTAGGGGTGCCCTAGCCTGAAGGCTAGGGGAGCCCTAGCCTTAGCCTGGGGGAGCCCTAGCCTAAAGCCTAGGGGTGCCCTAGCCTCCAGGCTAGGGGAGCCCTAGCCTTAGCCTGGGGAGCCCTAGCCTAAAGCCTAGGGGTGCCCTAGCCTCCAGGCTAGGGGAGCCCTAGCCTTAGCCTGGGGGAGCCCTAGCCTAAAGCCTAGGGGTGCCCTAGCCTCCAGGCTAGGGGAGCCCTAGCCTTAGCCTGGGGGAGCCCTAGCCTAAAGCCTAGGGGTGCCCTAGCCTCCAGGCTAGGGGAGCCCTAGCCTTAGCCTGGGGGAGCCCTAGCCTAAAGCCTAGGGGTGCCCTAGCCTCCAGGCTAGGGGAGCCCTAGCCTTAGCCTGGGGGAGCCCTAGCCTAAAGCCTAGGCGTGCCCTAGCCTCCAGGCTAGGGAGCCCTAGCCTTAGCCTGGGGGAGCCCTAGCCTAAAGCCTAGGGGTGCCCTAGCCTCCAGGCTAGGGGAGCCCTAGCCTTAGCCTGGGGGAGCCCTAGCCTAAAGCCTAGGGGGTGCCCTAGCCTCCAGGCTAGGGGAGCCCTAGCCTTAGCCTGGGGGAGCCCTAGCCTAAAGCCTAGGGGTGCCCTAGCCTCCAGGCTAGGGGAGCCCTAGCCTTAGCCTGGGGGAGCCTAGCCTAAAGCCTAGGGGTGCCCTAGCCTCCAGGCTAGGGAGCCCTAGCCTTAGCCTGGGGAGCCCTAGCCTAAAGCCTAGGGGTGCCCTAGCCTCCAGGCTAGGGGAGCCTAGCCTTAGCCTGGGGGAGCCCTAGCCTAAAGCCTAGGGGTGCCCTAGCCTCCAGGCTAGGGGAGCCCTAGCCTTAGCCTGGGGGAGCCCTAGCCTAAAGCCTAGGGGTGCCCTAGCCTGAAGGCTAGGGGAGCCCTAGCCTTAGCCTGGGGGAGCCCTAGCCTAAAGCCTAGGGGTGCCCTAGCCTGAAGGCTAGGGGAGCCCTAGCCTTAGCCTGGGGGAGCCCCTAGCCTAAAGCCTAGGGGTGCCCTAGCCTGAAGGCTAGGGAGCCCTAGCCTTAGCCTGGGGAGCCCTAGCCTAAAGCCTAGGGGTGCCCTAGCCTGAAGGCTAGGGGAGCCCTAGCCTGGGGGAGCCCTAGCCTAAAGCCTAGGGGTGCCCTAGCCTGAAGGCTAGGGGAGCCCTAGCCTTAGCCTGGGGGAGCCCTAGCCTAAAGCCTAGGGGTGCCCTAGCCTGAAGCTAGGGAGCCCTAGCCTTAGCCTGGGGGAGCCCTAGCCTAAAGCCTAGGGGTGCCCTAGCCTGAAGGCTAGGGGAGCCCTAGCCTTAGCCTGGGGGAGCCCTAGCCTAAAGCCTAGGGGTGCCCTAACCTCCAGGCTAGGGGAGCCCTAGCCTTAGCCTGGGGGAGCCCTAGCCTAAAGCCTAGGGGTGCCCTAGCCTGAAGGCTAGGGGAGCCCTAGCCTTAGCCTGGGGGAGCCCTAGCCTAAAGCCTAGGGGTGCCCTAGCCTCCAGGCTAGGGGAGCCCTAGCCTTAGCCTGGGGGAGCCCTAGCCTAAAGCCTAGGGGGTGCCCTAGCCTGAAGGCTAGGGGAGCCCTAGCCTTAGCCTGGGGGAGCCCTAGCCTAAAGCCTAGGGGTGCCCTAGCCTCCAGGCTAGGGAGCCCTAGCCTTAGCCTGGGGGAGCCCTAGCCTAAAGCCTAGGGGTGCCCTAGCCTGAAGGCTAGGGGAGCCCTAGCCTTAGACTGGGGGAGCCCTAGCCTAAAGCCTAGGGGTGCCCTAGCCTCCAGGCTAGGGGAGCCATAGCCTTAGCCTGGGGGAGCCCTAGCCTAAAGCCTAGGGGTGCCCTAACCTCCAGGCTAGGGGGAGCCCTAGCCTTAGCCTGGGGGAGCCCTAGCCTAAAGCCTAGGGGTGCCCTAGCCTCCAGGCTAGGGGTGCCCTAGCCTTAGCCTGGGGGAGCCCTAGCCTAAAGCCTAGGGGTGCCCTAGCCTCCAGGCTAGGGGAGCCCTAGCCTTAGCCTGGGGAGCCTAGCCTAAAGCCTAGGGGTGCCCTAGCCTCCAGGCTAGGGAGCCCTAGCCTTAGCCTGGGGGAGCCCTAGCCTAAAGCCTAGGGGTGCCCTAGCCTCCAGGCTAGGGGAGCCCTAGCCTTAGCCTGGGGGAGCCCTAGCCTAAAGCCTAGGGGTGCCCTAGCCTCCAGGCTAGGGGAGCCCTAGCCTTAGCCTGGGGGAGCCCTACCCTAAAGCCTAGGGGTGCCCTAGCCTCCAGGCTAGGGGAGCCCTAGCCTTAGCCTGGGGGAGCCCTAGCCTAAAGCCTAGGGGTGCCCTAGCCTCCAGGCTAGGGGAGCCCTAGCCTTAGCCTGGGGGAGCCCTAGCCTAAAGCCTAGGGGTGCCCTAGCCTCCAGGCTAGGGGAGCCCTAGCCTTAGCCTGGGGGAGCCCTAGCCTAAAGCCTAGGGGTGCCCTAGCCTCCAGGCTAGGGGAGCCCTAGCCTTAGCCTGGGGGAGCCCTAGCCTAAAGCCTAGGGGTGCCCTAGCCTCCAGGCTAGGGGAGCCCTAGCCTTAGCCTGGGGGAGCCCTAGCCTAAAGCCTAGGGGTGCCCTAGCCTCCAGGCTAGGGGAGCCCTAGCCTTAGCCTGGTGGAGCCCTAGCCTAAAGCCTAGGGGTGCCCTAGCCTCCAGGCTAGGGGAGCCCTAGCCTTAGCCTGGGGGAGCCCTAGCCTAAAGCCTAGGGGTGCCCTAGCCTCCAGGCTAGGGGAGCCCTAGCCTTAGCCTGGGGGAGCCCTAGCCTAAAGCCTAGGGGTGCCCTAGCCTCCAGGCTAGGGGAGCCCTAGCCTTAGCCTGGGGGAGCCCTAGCCTAAAGCCTAGGGGTGCCCTAGCCTCCAGGCTAGGGGAGCCCTAGCCTTAGCCTGGGGGAGCCCTAGCCTAAAGCCTAGGGGTGCCCTAGCCTCCAGGCTAGGGGAGCCCTAGCCTTAGCCTGGGGGAGCCCTAGCCTAAAGCCTAGGGGTGCCCTAGCCTCCAGGCTAGGGGAGCCCTAGCCTTAGCCTGGGGGAGCCCTAGCCTAAAGCCTAGGGGTGCCCTAGCCTCCAGGCTAGGGGAGCCCTAGCCTTAGCCTGGGGGAGCCCTAGCCTAAAGCCTAGGGGTGCCCTAGCCTCCAGGCTAGGGGAGCCCTAGCCTTAGCCTGGGGGAGCCCTAGCCTAAAGCCTAGGGGTGCCCTAGCCTCCAGGCTAGGGGAGCCCTAGCCTTAGCCTGGGGGAGCCCTAGCCTAAAGCCTAGGGGTGCCCTAGCCTCCAGGCTAGGGGAGCCCTAGCCTTCGCCTGGGGGAGCCCTAGCCTAAAGCCTAGGGGTGCCCTAGCCTCCAGGCTAGGGGAGCCCTAGCCTTAGCCTGGGGGAGCCCTAGCCTAAAGCCTAGGGTTGCCCTAGCCTCCAGGCTAGGGGAGCCCTAGCCTTAGCCTGGGGGAGCCCTAGCCTAAAGCCTAGGGGTGCCCTAGCCTCCAGGCTAGGGGAGCCCTAGCCTTAGCCTGGGGGAGCCCTAGCCTAAAGCCTAGGGGTGCCCTAGCCTCCAGGCTAGGGGAGCCCTAGCCTTAGCCTGGGGGAGCCCTAGCCTAAAGCCTAGGGGTGCCCTAGCCTCCAGGCTAGGGGAGCCCTAGCCTTAGCCTGGGGGAGCCCTAGCCTAAAGCCTAGGGGTGCCCTAGCCTCCAGGCTAGGGGAGCCCTAGCCTTAGCCTGGGGGAGCCCTAGCCTAAAGCCTAGGGGTGCCCTAGCCTCCAGGCTAGGGGAGCCCTAGCCTTAGCCTGGGGGAGCCCTAGCCTAAAGCCTAGGGGTGCCCTAGCCTCCAGGCTAGGGGAGCCCTAGCCTTAGCCTGGGGGAGCCCTAGCCTAAAGGCTAGGGGTGCCCTAGCCTCCAGGCTAGGGGAGCCCTAGCCTTAGCCTGGGGGAGCCCTAGCCTAAAGCCTAGGGGTGCCCTAGCCTCCAGGCTAGGGGAGCCCTAGCCTTAGCCTGGGGGAGCCCTAGCCTAAAGCCTAGGGGTGCCCTAGCCTCCAGGCTAGGGGAGCCCTAGCCTTAGCCTGGGGGAGCCCTAGCCTAAAGCCTAGGGGTGCCCTAGCCTGAAGGCTAGGGGAGCCCTAGCCTTAGCCTGGGGGAGCCCTAGCCTAAAGCCTAGGGGTGCCCTAGCCTGAAGGCTAGGGGAGCCCTAGCCTTAGCCTGGGGGAGCCCTAGCCTAAAGCCTAGGGGTGCCCTAGCCTGAAGGCTAGGGGAGCCCTAGCCTTAGCCTGGGGGAGCCCTAGCCTAAAGCCTAGGGGTGCCCTAGCCTGAAGGCTAGGGGAGCCCTAGCCTTAGCCTGGGGGAGCCTAAAGCCTAGGGGTGCCCTAGCCTGAAGGCTAGGGGAGCCCTAGCCTTAGCCTGGGGGAGCCTAAAGCCTAGGGGTGCCCTAGCCTGAAGGCTAGGGGAGCCCTAGCCTTAGCCTGGGGGAGCCTAAAGCCTAGGGGTGCCCTAGCCTGAAGGCTAGGGGAGCCCTAGCCTTAGCCTGGGGGAGCCTAAAGCCTAGGGGTGCCCTAGCCTGAAGGCTAGGGGAGCCCTAGCCTTAGCCTGGGGGAGCCTAAAGCCTAGGGGTGCCCTAGCCTGAAGGCTAGGGGAGCCCTAGCCTTAGCCTGGGGGAGCCTAAAGCCTAGGGGTGCCCTAGCCTGAAGGCTAGGGGAGCCCTAGCCTTAGCCTGGGGGAGCCTAAAGCCTAGGGGTGCCCTAGCCTGAAGGCTAGGGGAGCCCTAGCCTTAGCCTGGGGGAGCCTAAAGCCTAGGGGTGCCCTAGCCTGAAGGCTAGGGGAGCCCTAGCCTTAGCCTGGGGGAGCCTAAAGCCTAGGGGTGCCCTAGCCTGAAGGCTAGGGGAGCCCTAGCCTTAGCCTGGGGGAGCCTAAAGCCTAGGGGTGCCCTAGCCTGAAGGCTAGGGGAGCCCTAGCCTTAGCCTGGGGGAGCCTAAAGCCTAGGGGTGCCCTAGCCTGAAGGCTTGGGGAGCCCTAGCCTTAGCCTGGGGGAGCCTAAAGCCTAGGGGTGCCCTAGCCTGAAGGCTTGGGGAGCCCTAGCCTTAGCCTGGGGGAGCCTAAAGCCTAGGGGTGCCCTAGCCTGAAGGCTAGGGGAGCCCTAGCCTTAGCCTGGGGGAGCCTAAAGCCTAGGGGTGCCCTAGCCTGAAGGCTAGGGGAGCCCTAGCCTTAGCCTAGGGGAGCCTAAAGCCTAGGGGTGCCCTAGCCTGAAGGCTAGGGGAGCCCTAGCCTTAGCCTAGGGGAGCCTAAAGCCTAGGGGTGCCCTAGCCTGAAGGCTAGGGGAGCCCTAGCCTTAGCCTAGGGGAGCCTAAAGCCTAGGGGTGCCCTAGCCTGAAGGCTAGGGGAGCCCTAGCCTTAGCCTAGGGGAGCCTAAAGCCTAGGGGTGCCCTAGCCTGAAGGCTAGGGGAGCCCTAGCCTTAGCCTAGGGGAGCCTAAAGCCTAGGGGTGCCCTAGCCTGAAGGCTAGGGGAGCCCTAGCCTTAGCCTAGGGGAGCCTAAAGCCTAGGGGTGCCCTAGCCTGAAGGCTAGGGGAGCCCTAGCCTTAGCCTAGGGGAGCCTAAAGCCTAGGGGTGCCCTAGCCTGAAGGCTAGGGGAGCCCTAGCCTTAGCCTAGGGGAGCCTAAAGCCTAGGGGTGCCCTAGCCTGAAGGCTAGGGGAGCCCTAGCCTTAGCCTAGGGGAGCCTAAAGCCTAGGGGTGCCCTAGCCTGAAGGCTAGGGGAGCCCTAGCCTTAGCCTAGGGGAGCCTAAAGCCTAGGGGTGCCCTAGCCTGAAGGCTAGGGGAGCCCTAGCCTTAGCCTAGGGGAGCCTAAAGCCTAGGGGTGCCCTAGCCTGAAGGCTAGGGGAGCCCTAGCCTTAGCCTAGGGGAGCCTAAAGCCTAGGGGTGCCCTAGCCTGAAGGCTAGGGGAGCCCTAGCCTTAGCCTAGGGGAGCCTAAAGCCTAGGGGTGCCCTAGCCTGAAGGCTAGGGGAGCCCTAGCCTTAGCCTAGGGGAGCCTAAAGCCTAGGGGTGCCCTAGCCTGAAGGCTAGGGGAGCCCTAGCCTTAGCCTGGGGGAGCCTAAAGCCTAGGGGTGCCCTAGCCTGAAGGCTAGGGGAGCCCTAGCCTTAGCCTGGGGGAGCCTAAAGCCTAGGGGTGCCCTAGCCTGAAGGCTAGGGGAGCCCTAGCCTTAGCCTGGGGGAGCCTAAAGCCTAGGGGTGCCCTAGCCTGAAGGCTAGGGGAGCCCTAGCCTTAGCCTGGGGGAGCCTAAAGCCTAGGGGTGCCCTAGCCTGAAGGCTAGGGGAGCCCTAGCCTTAGCCTGGGGGAGCCTAAAGCCTAGGGGTGCCCTAGCCTGAAGGCTAGGGGAGCCCTAGCCTTAGCCTGGGGGAGCCTAAAGCCTAGGGGTGCCCTAGCCTGAAGGCTAGGGGAGCCCTAGCCTTAGCCTGGGGGAGCCTAAAGCCTAGGGGTGCCCTAGCCTGAAGGCTAGGGGAGCCCTAGCCTTAGCCTGGGGGAGCCTAAAGCCTAGGGGTGCCCTAGCCTGAAGGCTAGGGGAGCCCTAGCCTTAGCCTGGGGGAGCCTAAAGCCTAGGGGTGCCCTAGCCTGAAGGCTAGGGGAGCCCTAGCCTTAGCCTGGGGGAGCCTAAAGCCTAGGGGTGCCCTAGCCTGAAGGCTAGGGGAGCCCTAGCCTTAGCCTGGGGGAGCCTAAAGCCTAGGGGTGCCCTAGCCTGAAGGCTAGGGGAGCCCTAGCCTTAGCCTGGGGGAGCCTAAAGCCTAGGGGTGCCCTAGCCTGAAGGCTAGGGGAGCCCTAGCCTTAGCCTGGGGGAGCCTAAAGCCTAGGGGTGCCCTAGCCTGAAGGCTAGGGGAGCCCTAGCCTTAGCCTGGGGGAGCCTAAAGCCTAGGGGTGCCCTAGCCTGAAGGCTAGGGGAGCCCTAGCCTTAGCCTGGGGGAGCCTAAAGCCTAGGGGTGCCCTAGCCTGAAGGCTAGGGGAGCCCTAGCCTTAGCCTGGGGGAGCCTAAAGCCTAGGGGTGCCCTAGCCTGAAGGCTAGGGGAGCCCTAGCCTTAGCCTGGGGGAGCCTAAAGCCTAGGGGTGCCCTAGCCTGAAGGCTAGGGGAGCCCTAGCCTTAGCCTGGGGGAGCCTAAAGCCTAGGGGTGCCCTAGCCTGAAGGCTAGGGGAGCCCTAGCCTTAGCCTGGGGGAGCCTAAAGCCTAGGGGTGCCCTAGCCTGAAGGCTAGGGGAGCCCTAGCCTTAGCCTGGGGGAGCCTAAAGCCTAGGGGTGCCCTAGCCTGAAGGCTAGGGGAGCCCTAGCCTTAGCCTAGGGGAGCCTAAAGCCTAGGGGTGCCCTAGCCTGAAGGCTAGGGGAGCCCTAGCCTTAGCCTAGGGGAGCCTAAAGCCTAGGGGTGCCCTAGCCTGAAGGCTAGGGGAGCCCTAGCCTTAGCCTAGGGGAGCCTAAAGCCTAGGGGTGCCCTAGCCTGAAGGCTAGGGGAGCCCTAGCCTTAGCCTAGGGGAGCCTAAAGCCTAGGGGTGCCCTAGCCTGAAGGCTAGGGGAGCCCTAGCCTTAGCCTAGGGGAGCCTAAAGCCTAGGGGTGCCCTAGCCTGAAGGCTAGGGGAGCCCTAGCCTTAGCCTAGGGGAGCCTAAAGCCTAGGGGTGCCCTAGCCTGAAGGCTAGGGGAGCCCTAGCCTTAGCCTAGGGGAGCCCTAGCCTAAAGCCTAGGGGTGCACTAGCCTGAAGGCTAGGGGAGCCCTAGCCTTAGCCTAGGGGAGCCTAAAGCCTAGGGGTGCCCTAGCCTGAAGGCTAGGGGAGCCCTAGCCTTAGCCTAGGGGAGCCCTAGCCTAAAGCCTAGGGGTGCCCTAGCCTGAAGGCTAGGGGAGCCCTAGCCTTAGCCTAGGGGAGCCTAAAGCCTAGGGGTGCCCTAGCCTGAAGGCTAGGGGAGCCCTAGCCTTAGCCTAGGGGAGCCCTAGCCTAAAGCCTAGGGGTGCCCTAGCCTGAAGGCTAGGGGAGCCCTAGCCTTAGCCTAGGGGAGCCCTAGCCTTAGCCTAGGGGAGCCTAAAGCCTAGGGGAGCCCTAGCCTTAGCCTAGGGGAGCCTAAAGCCTAGGGGTGCCCTAGCCTGAAGGCGAGGGGAGCCCTAGCCTGAAGGCTAGGGGAGCCCTAGCCTTAGCCTAGGGGAGCCTAAAGCCTAGGGGTGCCCTAGCCTGAAGGCTAGGGGAGCCCTAGCCTTAGCCTAGGGGAGCCCTAGCCTAAAGCCTAGGGGTGCCCTAGCCTGAAGGCTAGGGGAGCCCTAGCCTTAGCCTAGGGGAGCCTAAAGCCTAGGGGTGCCCTAGCCTGAAGGCTAGGGGAGCCCTAGCCTTAGCCTAGGGGAGCCCTAGCCTAAAGCCTAGGGGAGCCCTAGCCTGAAGGCTAGGGGAGACCTAGCCTTAGCGTAGGGGAGCCTAAAGCCTAGGGGTGCCCTAGCCTGAAGGCAAGGGGAGCCCTAGCCTTAGCCTAGGGGAGCCCTAGCCTAAAGCCAAGGGGTGCCCTAGCCTGAAGGCTAGGGGAGCCCTAGCCTTAGCCTAGGGGAGCCTAAAGCCTAGGGGTGCCCTAGCCTGAAGGCTAGGGGAGCCCTAGCCTTAGCCTAGGGGAGCCCTAGCCTAAAGCCTAGGGGTGCCCTAGCCTGAAGGCTAGGGGAGCCCTAGCCTTAGCCTAGGGGAGCCCTAGCCTTAGCCTAGGGGTGCCCTAGCCTGAAGGCTATGGGAGCCCTAGCCTTAGCCTAGGGGAGCCTAAAGCCTAGGGGTGCCCTAGCCTGAAGGCTAGGGGAGCCCTAGCCTTAGCCTAGGGGAACCCTAGCCTAAAGCCTAGGGGTGCCCTAGCCTGAAGGCTAGGGGAGCCCTAGCCTTAGCCTAGGGGAGCCTAAAGCCTAGGGGTGCCCTAGCCTGAAGGCTAGGGGAGCCCTAGCCTTAGCCTAGGGGAGCCCTAGCCTAAAGCCTAGGGGTGCCCTAGCCTGAAGGCTAGGGGAGCCCTAGCCTTAGCCTAGGGGAGCCTAAAGCCTAGGGGTGCCCTAGCCTGAAGGCTAGGGGAGCCCTAGCCTTAGCCTAGGGGAGCCCTAGCCTAAAGCCTAGGGGTGCCCTAGCCTGAAGGCTAGGGGAGCCCTAGCCTTAGCCTAGGGGAGCCTAAAGCCTAGGGGTGCCCTAGCCTGAAGGCTAGGGGAGCCCTAGCCTTAGCCTAGGGGAGCCCTAGCCTAAAGCCTAGGGGTGCACTAGCCTGAAGGCTAGGGGAGCCCTAGCCTTAGCCTAGGGGAGCCTAAAGCCTAGGGGTGCCCTAGCCTGAAGGCTAGGGGAGCCCTAGCCTTAGCCTAGGGGAGCCCTAGCCTAAAGCCTAGGGGTTCCCTAGCCTGAAGGCTAGGGGAGCCCTAGCCTTAGCCTAGGGGAGCCCTAGCCTTAGCCTAGGGGAGCCTAAAGCCTAGGGGAGCCCTAGCCTTAGCCTAGGGGAGCCTAAAGCCTACGGGTGCCCTAGCCTGAAGGCTAGGGGAGCCCTAGCCTTAGCCTAGGGGAGCCTAAAGCCTAGGGGTGCCCTAGCCTGAAGGCTAAGGGAGCCCTAGCCTTAGCCTAGGGGAGCCTAAAGCCTAGGGGTGCCCTAGCCTGAAGGCTAGGGGAGCCCTAGCCTTAGCCTAGGGGAGCCTAAAGCCTAGGGGTGCCCTAGCCTGAAGGCTAGGGGAGCCCTAGCCTTAGCCTAGGGGAGCCTAAAGCCTAGGGGTGCCCTAGCCTGAAGGCTAGGGGAGCCCTAGCCTTAGCCTAGGGGAGCCTAAAGCCTAGGGGTGCCCTAGCCTGAAGGCTAGGGGAGCCCTAGCCTTAGCCTAGGGGAGCCCTAGCCTAAAGCCTAGGGGTGCCCTAGCCTGAAGGCTAGGGGAGCCCTAGCCTTAGCCTAGGGGAGCCCTAGCCTAAAGCCTAGGGGTGCCCTAGCCTGAAGGCTAGGGGAGCCCTAGCCTTAGCCTAGGGGAGCCCTAGCCTAAAGCCTAGGGGTGCCCTAGCCTGAAGGCTAGGGGAGCCCTAGCCTTAGCCTAGGGGAGCCCTAGCCTAAAGCCTAGGGGTGCCCTAGCCTGAAGGCTAGGGGAGCCCTAGCCTTAGCCTAGGGGAGCCCTAGCCTAAAGCCTAGGGGTGCCCTAGCCTGAAGGCTAGGGGAGCCCTAGCCTTAGCCTAGGGGAGCCCTAGCCTAAAGCCTAGGGGTGCCCTAGCCTGAAGGCTAGGGGAGCCCTAGCCTTAGCCTAGGGGAGCCCTAGCCTAAAGCCTAGGGGTGCCCTAGCCTGAAGGCTAGGGGAGCCCTAGCCTTAGCCTAGGGGAGCCCTAGCCTAAAGCCTAGGGGTGCCCAAGCCTGAAGGCTAGGGGAGCCCTAGCCTTAGCCTAGGGGAGCCCTAGCCTAAAGCCTAGGGGTGCCCTAGCCTGAAGGCTAGGGGAGCCCTAGCCTTAGCCTAGGGGTGCCCTAGCCTAAAGCCTAGGGGTGCCCTAGCCTGAAGGCTAGGGGAGCCCTAGCCTTAGCCTAGGGGAGCCCTAGCCTAAAGCCTAGGGGTGCCCTAGCCTGAAGGCTAGGGGAGCCCTAGCCTTAGCCTAGGGGAGCCCTAGCCTAAAGCCTAGGGGTGCCCTAGCCTGAAGGCTAGGGGAGCCCTAGCCTTAGCCTAGGGGAGCCCTAGCCTAAAGCCTAGGGGTGCCCTAGCCTGAAGGCTAGGGGAGCCCTAGCCTTAGCCTAGGGGAGCCCTAGCCTAAAGCCTAGGGGTGCCCTAGCCTGAAGGCTAGGGGAGCCCTAGCCTTAGCCTAGGGGAGCCCTAGCCTAAAGCCTAGGGGTGCCCTAGCCTGAAGGCTAGGGGAGCCCTAGCCTTAGCCTAGGGGAGCCCTAGCCTAAAGCCTAGGGGTGCCCTAGCCTGAAGGCTAGGGGAGCCCTAGCCTTAGCCTAGGGGAGCCCTAGCCTAAAGCCTAGGGGTGCCCTAGCCTGAAGGCTAGGGGAGCCCTAGCCTTAGCCTAGGGGAGCCCTAGCCTAAAGCCTAGGGGTGCCCTAGCCTGAAGGCTAGGGGAGCCCTAGCCTTAGCCTAGGGGAGCCCTAGCCTAAAGCCTAGGGGTGCCCTAGCCTGAAGGCTAGGGGAGCCCTAGCCTTAGCCTAGGGGAGCCTAAAGCCTAGGGGTGCCCTAGCCTGAAGGCTAGGGGAGCCCTAGCCTTAGCCTAGGGGAGCCTAAAGCCTAGGGGTGCCCTAGCCTGAAGGCTAGGGGAGCCCTAGCCTTAGCCTAGGGGAGCCTAAAGCCTAGGGGTGCCCTAGCCTGAAGGCTAGCGGAGCCCTAGCCTTAGCCTAGGGGAGCCTAAAGCCTAGGGGTGCCCTAGCCTGAAGGCTAGGGGAGCCCTAGCCTTAGCCTAGGGGAGCCTAAAGCCTAGGGGTGCCCTAGCCTGAAGGCTAGGGGAGCCCTAGCCTTAGCCTAGGGGAGCCTAAAGCCTAGGGGTGCCCTAGCCTGAAGGCTAGGGGAGCCCTAGCCTTAGCCTAGGGGAGCCTAAAGCCTAGGGGTGCCCTAGCCTGAAGGCTAGGGGAGCCCTAGCCTTAGCCTAGGGGAGCCTAAAGCCTAGGGGTGCCCTAGCCTGAAGGCTAGGGGAGCCCTAGCCTTAGCCTAGGGGAGCCCTAGCCTAAAGCCTAGGGGTGCCCTAGCCTGAAGGCTAGGGGAGCCCTAGCCTTAGCCTGGGGGAGCCTAAAGCCTAGGGGTGCCCTAGCCTGAAGGCTAGGGGAGCCCTAGCCTTAGCCTGGGGGAGCCTAAAGCCTAGGGGTGCCCTAGCCTGAAGGCTAGGGGAGCCCTAGCCTTAGCCTGGGGGAGCCTAAAGCCTAGGGGTGCCCTAGCCTGAAGGCTAGGGGAGCCCTAGCCTTAGCCTGGGGGAGCCTAAAGCCTAGGGGTGCCCTAGCCTGAAGGCTAGGGGAGCCCTAGCCTTAGCCTGGGGGAGCCTAAAGCCTAGGGGTGCCCTAGCCTGAAGGCTAGGGGAGCCCTAGCCTTAGCCTGGGGGAGCCTAAAGCCTAGGGGTGCCCTAGCCTGAAGGCTAGGGGAGCCCTAGCCTTAGCCTGGGGGAGCCTAAAGCCTAGGGGTGCCCTAGCCTGAAGGCTAGGGGAGCCCTAGCCTTAGCCTGGTGGAGCCTAAAGCCTAGGGGTGCCCTAGCCTGAAGGCTAGGGGAGCCCTAGCCTTAGCCTGGGGGAGCCTAAAGCCTAGGGGTGCCCTAGCCTGAAGGCTAGGGGAGCCCTAGCCTTAGCCTGGGGGAGCCTAAAGCCTAGGGGTGCCCTAGCCTGAAGGCTAGGGGAGCCCTAGCCTTAGCCTAGGGGAGCCTAAAGCCTAGGGGTGCCCTAGCCTGAAGGCTAGGGGAGCCCTAGCCTTAGCCTAGGGGAGCCTAAAGCCTAGGGGTGCCCTAGCCTGAAGGCTAGGGGAGCCCTAGCCTTAGCCTAGGGGAGCCTAAAGCCTAGGGGTGCCCTAGCCTGAAGGCTAGGGGAGCCCTAGCCTTAGCCTAGGGGAGCCTAAAGCCTAGGGGTGCCCTAGCCTGAAGGCTAGGGGAGCCCTAGCCTTAGCCTAGGGGAGCCTAAAGCCTAGGGGTGCCCTAGCCTGAAGGCTAGGGGAGCCCTAGCCTTAGCCTAGGGGAGCCTAAAGCCTAGGGGTGCCCTAGCCTGAAGGCTAGGGGAGCCCTAGCCTTAGCCTAGGGGAGCCCTAGCCTAAAGCCTAGGGGTGCACTAGCCTGAAGGCTAGGGGAGCCCTAGCCTTAGCCTAGGGGAGCCTAAAGCCTAGGGGTGCCCTAGCCTGAAGGCTAGGGGAGCCCTAGCCTTAGCCTAGGGGAGCCCTAGCCTAAAGCCTAGGGGTGCCCTAGCCTGAAGGCTAGGGGAGCCCTAGCCTTAGCCTAGGGGAGCCTAAAGCCTAGGGGTGCCCTAGCCTGAAGGCTAGGGGAGCCCTAGCCTTAGCCTAGGGGAGCCCTAGCCTAAAGCCTAGGGGTGCCCTAGCCTGAAGGCTAGGGGAGCCCTAGCCTTAGCCTAGGGGAGCCCTAGCCTTAGCCTAGGGGAGCCTAAAGCCTAGGGGAGCCCTAGCCTTAGCCTAGGGGAGCCTAAAGCCTAGGGGTGCCCTAGCCTGAAGGCGAGGGGAGCCCTAGCCTGAAGGCTAGGGGAGCCCTAGCCTTAGCCTAGGGGAGCCTAAAGCCTAGGGGTGCCCTAGCCTGAAGGCTAGGGGAGCCCTAGCCTTAGCCTAGGGGAGCCCTAGCCTAAAGCCTAGGGGTGCCCTAGCCTGAAGGCTAGGGGAGCCCTAGCCTTAGCCTAGGGGAGCCTAAAGCCTAGGGGTGCCCTAGCCTGAAGGCTAGGGGAGCCCTAGCCTTAGCCTAGGGGAGCCCTAGCCTAAAGCCTAGGGGAGCCCTAGCCTGAAGGCTAGGGGAGACCTAGCCTTAGCCTAGGGGAGCCTAAAGCCTAGGGGTGCCCTAGCCTGAAGGCAAGGGGAGCCCTAGCCTTAGCCTAGGGGAGCCCTAGCCTAAAGCCAAGGGGTGCCCTAGCCTGAAGGCTAGGGGAGCCCTAGCCTTAGCCTAGGGGAGCCTAAAGCCTAGGGGTGCCCTAGCCTGAAGGCTAGGGGAGCCCTAGCCTTAGCCTAGGGGAGCCCTAGCCTAAAGCCTAGGGGTGCCCTAGCCTGAAGGCTAGGGGAGCCCTAGCCTTAGCCTAGGGGAGCCCTAGCCTTAGCCTAGGGGTGCCCTAGCCTGAAGGCTATGGGAGCCCTAGCCTTAGCCTAGGGGAGCCTAAAGCCTAGGGGTGCCCTAGCCTGAAGGCTAGGGGAGCCCTAGCCTTAGCCTAGGGGAGCCCTAGCCTAAAGCCTAGGGGTGCCCTAGCCTGAAGGCTAGGGGAGCCCTAGCCTTAGCCTAGGGGAGCCTAAAGCCTAGGGGTGCCCTAGCCTGAAGGCTAGGGGAGCCCTAGCCTTAGCCTAGGGGAGCCCTAGCCTAAAGCCTAGGGGTGCCCTAGCCTGAAGGCTAGGGGAGCCCTAGCCTTAGCCTAGGGGAGCCTAAAGCCTAGGGGTGCCCTAGCCTGAAGGCTAGGGGAGCCCTAGCCTTAGCCTAGGGGAGCCCTAGCCTAAAGCCTAGGGGTGCCCTAGCCTGAAGGCTAGGGGAGCCCTAGCCTTAGCCTAGGGGAGCCTAAAGCCTAGGGGTGCCCTAGCCTGAAGGCTAGGGGAGCCCTAGCCTTAGCCTAGGGGAGCCCTAGCCTAAAGCCTAGGGGTGCACTAGCCTGAAGGCTAGGGGAGCCCTAGCCTTAGCCTAGGGGAGCCTAAAGCCTAGGGGTGCCCTAGCCTGAAGGCTAGGGGAGCCCTAGCCTTAGCCTAGGGGAGCCCTAGCCTAAAGCCTAGGGGTGCCCTAGCCTGAAGGCTAGGGGAGCCCTAGCCTTAGCCTAGGGGAGCCTAAAGCCTAGGGGTGCCCTAGCCTGAAGGCTAGGGGAGCCCTAGCCTTAGCCTAGGGGAGCCCTAGCCTAAAGCCTAGGGGTTCCCTAGCCTGAAGGCTAGGGGAGCCCTAGCCTTAGCCTAGGGGAGCCCTAGCCTTAGCCTAGGGGAGCCTAAAGCCTAGGGGAGCCCTAGCCTTAGCCTAGGGGAGCCTAAAGCCTACGGGTGCCCTAGCCTGAAGGCTAGGGGAGCCCTAGCCTTAGCCTAGGGGAGCCAAAAGCCTAGGGGTGCCCTAGCCTGAAGGCTAAGGGAGCCCTAGCCTTAGCCTAGGGGAGCCTAAAGCCTAGGGGTGCCCTAGCCTGAAGGCTAGGGGAGCCCTAGCCTTAGCCTAGGGGAGCCTAAAGCCTAGGGGTGCCCTAGCCTGAAGGCTAGGGGAGCCCTAGCCTTAGCCTAGGGGAGCCTAAAGCCTAGGGGTGCCCTAGCCTGAAGGCTAGGGGAGCCCTAGCCTTAGCCTAGGGGAGCCTAAAGCCTAGGGGTGCCCTAGCCTGAAGGCTAGGGGAGCCCTAGCCTTAGCCTAGGGGAGCCCTAGCCTAAAGCCTAGGGGTGCCCTAGCCTGAAGGCTAGGGGAGCCCTAGCCTTAGCCTAGGGGAGCCCTAGCCTAAAGCCTAGGGGTGCCCTAGCCTGAAGGCTAGGGGAGCCCTAGCCTTAGCCTAGGGGAGCCCTAGCCTAAAGCCTAGGGGTGCCCTAGCCTGAAGGCTAGGGGAGCCCTAGCCTTAGCCTAGGGGAGCCCTAGCCTAAAGCCTAGGGGTGCCCTAGCCTGAAGGCTAGGGGAGCCCTAGCCTTAGCCTAGGGGAGCCCTAGCCTAAAGCCTAGGGGTGCCCTAGCCTGAAGGCTAGGGGAGCCCTAGCCTTAGCCTAGGGGAGCCCTAGCCTAAAGCCTAGGGGTGCCCTAGCCTGAAGGCTAGGGGAGCCCTAGCCTTAGCCTAGGGGAGCCCTAGCCTAAAGCCTAGGGGTGCCCTAGCCTGAAGGCTAGGGGAGCCCTAGCCTTAGCCTAGGGGAGCCCTAGCCTAAAGCCTAGGGGTGCCCAAGCCTGAAGGCTAGGGGAGCCCTAGCCTTAGCCTAGGGGAGCCCTAGCCTAAAGCCTAGGGGTGCCCTAGCCTGAAGGCTAGGGGAGCCCTAGCCTTAGCCTAGGGGTGCCCTAGCCTAAAGCCTAGGGGTGCCCTAGCCTGAAGGCTAGGGGAGCCCTAGCCTTAGCCTAGGGGAGCCCTAGCCTAAAGCCTAGGGGTGCCCTAGCCTGAAGGCTAGGGGAGCCCTAGCCTTAGCCTAGGGGAGCCCTAGCCTAAAGCCTAGGGGTGCCCTAGCCTGAAGGCTAGGGGAGCCCTAGCCTTAGCCTAGGGGAGCCCTAGCCTAAAGCCTAGGGGTGCCCTAGCCTGAAGGCTAGGGGAGCCCTAGCCTTAGCCTAGGGGAGCCCTAGCCTAAAGCCTAGGGGTGCCCTAGCCTGAAGGCTAGGGGAGCCCTAGCCTTAGCCTAGGGGAGCCCTAGCCTAAAGCCTAGGGGTGCCCTAGCCTGAAGGCTAGGGGAGCCCTAGCCTTAGCCTAGGGGAGCCCTAGCCTAAAGCCTAGGGGTGCCCTAGCCTGAAGGCTAGGGGAGCCCTAGCCTTAGCCTAGGGGAGCCCTAGCCTAAAGCCTAGGGGTGCCCTAGCCTGAAGGCTAGGGGAGCCCTAGCCTTAGCCTAGGGGAGCCCTAGCCTAAAGCCTAGGGGTGCCCTAGCCTGAAGGCTAGGGGAGCCCTAGCCTTAGCCTAGGGGAGCCCTAGCCTAAAGCCTAGGGGTGCCCTAGCCTGAAGGCTAGGGGAGCCCTAGCCTTAGCCTAGGGGAGCCTAAAGCCTAGGGGTGCCCTAGCCTGAAGGCTAGGGGAGCCCTAGCCTTAGCCTAGGGGAGCCTAAAGCCTAGGGGTGCCCTAGCCTGAAGGCTAGGGGAGCCCTAGCCTTAGCCTAGGGGAGCCTAAAGCCTAGGGGTGCCCTAGCCTGAAGGCTAGCGGAGCCCTAGCCTTAGCCTAGGGGAGCCTAAAGCCTAGGGGTGCCCTAGCCTGAAGGCTAGGGGAGCCCTAGCCTTAGCCTAGGGGAGCCTAAAGCCTAGGGGTGCCCTAGCCTGAAGGCTAGGGGAGCCCTAGCCTTAGCCTAGGGGAGCCTAAAGCCTAGGGGTGCCCTAGCCTGAAGGCTAGGGGAGCCCTAGCCTTAGCCTAGGGGAGCCTAAAGCCTAGGGGTGCCCTAGCCTGAAGGCTAGGGGAGCCCTAGCCTTAGCCTAGGGGAGCCTAAAGCCTAGGGGTGCCCTAGCCTGAAGGCTAGGGGAGCCCTAGCCTTAGCCTAGGGGAGCCCTAGCCTAAAGCCTAGGGGTGCCCTAGCCTGAAGGCTAGGGGAGCCCTAGCCTTAGCCTAGGGGAGCCTAAAGCCTAGGGGTGCCCTAGCCTGAAGGCTAGGGGAGCCCTAGCCTTAGCCTAGGGGAGCCCTAGCCTAAAGCCTAGGGGTGCCCTAGCCTGAAGGCTAGGGGAGCCCTAGCCTTAGCCTAGGGGAGCCTAAAGCCTAGTGGTGCCCTAGCCTAAAGGCTAGGGGAGCCCTAGCCTTAGCCTAGGGGAGCCCTAGCCTAAAGCCTAGGGGTGCCCTAGCCTGAAGGCTAGGGGAGCCCTAGCCTTAGCCTAGGGGAGCCTAAAGCCTAGGGGTGCCCTAGCCTGAAGGCTAGGGGAGCCCTAGCCTTAGCCTAGGGGAGCCCTAGCCTAAAGCCTAGGGGTGCCCTAGCCTGAAGGCTAGGGGAGCCCTAGCCTTAGCCTAGGAGAGCCTAAAGCCTAGGGGTGCCCTAGCCTGAAGGCTAGGGGAGCCCTGGCCTTAGCCTAGGGGAGCCTAAAGCCTAGGGGTGCCCTAGCCTGAAGGCTAGGGGAGCCCTGGCCTTAGCCTAGGGGAGCCTAAAGCCTAGGGGTGCCCTAGCCTGAAGGCTAGGGGAGCCCTGGCCTTAGCCTAGGGGAGCCTAAAGCCTAGGGGTGCCCTAGCCTGAAGGCTAGGGGAGCCCTGGCCTTAGCCTAGGGGAGCCCTAGCCTAAAGCCTAGGGGTGCCCTAGCCTGAAGGCTAGGGGAGCCCTGGCCTTAGCCTAGGGGAGCCCTAGCCTAAAGCCTAGGGGTGACCTAGCCTGAAGGCTAGGGGAGCCCTGGCCTTAGCCTAGGGGAGCCCTAGCCTAAAGCCTAGGGGTGCCCTAGCCTGAAGGCTAGGGGAGCCCAGGCCTTAGCCTAGGGGAGCCCTAGCCTAAAGCCTAGGGGTGCCCTAGCCTGAAGGCTAGGGGAGCCCTGGCCTTAGCCTAGGGGAGCCCTAGCCTAAAGCCTAGGGGTGCCCTAGCCTGAAGGCTAGGGGAGCCCTGGCCTTAGCCTAGGGGAGCCCTAGCCTAAAGCCTAGGGGTGCCCTAGCCTGAAGGCTAGGGGAGCCCTGGCCTTAGCCTAGGGGAGCCCTAGCCTAAAGCCTAGGGGTGCCCTAGCCTGAAGGCTAGGGGAGCCCTGGCCTTAGCCTAGGGGAGCCCTAGCCTAAAGCCTAGGGGTGCCCTAGCCTGAAGGCTAGGGGAGCCCTGGCCTTAGCCTAGGGGAGCCCTAGCCTAAAGCCTAGGGGTGCCCTAGCCTGAAGGCTAGGGGAGCCCTGGCCTTAGCCTAGGGGAGCCCTAGCCGAAAGCCTAGGGGTGCCCTAGCCTGAAGGCTAGGGGAGCCCTGGCCTTAGCCTAGGGGAGCCCTAGCCGAAAGCCTAGGGGTGCCCTAGCCTGAAGGCTAGGGGAGCCCTGGCCTTAGCCTAGGGGAGCCCTAGCCGAAAGCCTAGGGGTGCCCTAGCCTGAAGGCTAGGGGAGCCCTGGCCTTAGCCTAGGGGAGCCCTAGCCGAAAGCCTAGGGGTGCCCTAGCCTGAAGGCTAGGGGAGCCCTGGCCTTAGCCTAGGGGAGCCCTAGCCTAAAGCCTAGGGGTGCCCTAGCCTGAAGGCTAGGGGAGCCCTGGCCTTAGCCTAGGGGAGCCCTAGCCTAAAGCCTAGGGGTGCCCTAGCCTGAAGGCTAGGGGAGCCCTGGCCTTAGCCTAGGGGAGCCCTAGCCTAAAGCCTAGGGGTGCCCTAGCCTGCAGGCTAGGGGAGCCCTGGCCTTAGCCTAGGGGAGCCCTAGCCTAAAGCCTAGGGGTGCCCTAGCCTGAAGGCTAGGGGAGCCCTGGCCTTAGCCTAGGGGAGCCCTAGCCTAAAGCCTAGGGGTGCCCTAGCCTGAAGGCTAGGGGAGCCCTGGCCTTAGCCTAGGGGAGCCCTAGCCTAAAGCCTAGGGGTGCCCTAGCCTGAAGGCTAGGGGAGCCCTGGCCTTAGCCTAGGGGAGCCCTAGCCTAAAGCCTAGGGGTGCCCTAGCCTGAAGGCTAGGGGAGCCCTGGCCTTAGCCGAGGGGAGCCCTAGCCTAAAGCCTAGGGGTGCCCTAGCCTGAAGGCTAGGGGAGCCCTGGCCTTAGCCGAGGGGAGCCCTAGCCTAAAGCCTAGGGGTGCCCTAGCCTGAAGGCTAGGGGAGCCCTGGCCTTAGCCGAGGGGAGCCCTAGCCTAAAGCCTAGGGGTGCCCTAGCCTGAAGGCTAGGGGAGCCCTGGCCTTAGCCGAGGGGAGCCCTAGCCTAAAGCCTTGGGGTGCCCTAGCCTGAAGGCTAGGGGAGCCCTGGCCTTAGCCGAGGGGAGCCCTAGCCTAAAGCCTAGGGGTGCCCTAGCCTGAAGGCTAGGGGAGCCCTGGCCTTAGCCGAGGGGAGCCCTAGCCTAAAGCCTAGGGGAGCCCTAGCCTGAAGGCTAGGGGAGCCCTGGCCTTAGCCGAGGGGAGCCATAGCCTAAAGCCTAGGGGTGCCCTAGCCTGAAGGCTAGGGGAGCCCTGGCCTTAGCCGAGGGGAGCCCTAGCCTAAAGCCTAGGGGTGCCCTAGCCTGAAGGCTACGGGAGCCCTGGCCTTAGCCGAGGGGAGCCCTAGCCTAAAGCCTAGGGGTGCCCTAGCCTGAAGGCTAGGGGAGCCCTGGCCTTAGCCGAGGGGAGCCCTAGCCTAAAGCCTAGGGGTGCCCTAGCCTGAAGGCTAGGGGAGCCCTGGCCTTAGCCGAGGGGAGCCCTAGCCTAAAGCCTAGGGGTGCCCTAGCCTGAAGGCTAGGGGAGCCCTGGCCTTAGCCGAGGGGAGCCCTAGCCTAAAGCCTAGGGGTGCCCTAGCCTGAAGGCTAGGGGAGACCTGGCCTTAGCCGAGGGGAGCCCTAGCCTAAAGCCTAGGGGTGCCCTAGCCTGAAGGCTAGGGGAGCCCTGGCCTTAGCCGAGGGGAGACCTAGCCTAAAGCCTAGGGGTGCCCTAGCCTGAAGGCTAGGGGAGCCCTGGCCTTAGCCGAGGGGAGCCCTAGCCTAAAGCCTAGGGGTGCCCTAGCCTGAAGGCTAGGGGAGCCCTGGCCTTAGCCGAGGGGAGCCCTAGCCTAAAGCCTAGGGGTGCCCTAGCCTGAAGGCTAGGGGAGCCCTGGCCTTAGCCGAGGGGAGCCCTAGCCTAAAGCCTAGGGGTGCCCTAGCCTGAAGGCTAGGGGAGCCCTGGCCTTAGCCGAGGGGAGCCCTAGCCTAAAGCCTAGGGGTGCCCTAGCCTGAAGGCTAGGGGAGCCCAGGCCTTAGCCGAGGGGAGCCCTAGCCTAAAGCCTAGGGGTGCCCTAGCCTGAAGGCTAGGGGAGCCCAGGCCTTAGCCGAGGGGAGCCCTAGCCTAAAGCCTAGGGGTGCCCTAGCCTGAAGGCTAGGGGAGCCCAGGCCTTAGCCGAGGGGAGCCCTAGCCTAAAGCCTAGGGGTGCCCTAGCCTGAAGGCTAGGGGAGCCCAGGCCTTAGCCGAGGGGAGCCCTAGCCTAAAGCCTAGGGGTGCCCTAGCCTGAAGGCTAGGGGAGCCCTAGCCTTAGCCTAGGGGAGCCCTAGCCTAAAGCATAGGGGTGCCCTAGCCTGAAGGCTAGGGGAGCCCTAGCCTTAGCCTAGGGGAGCCTAAAGCCTAGGGGTGCCCTAGCCTGAAGGCTAGGGGAGCCCTAGCCTTAGCCTAGGGGAGCCTAAAGCCTAGGGGTGCCCTAGCCTGAAGGCTAGGGGAGCCCTAGCCTTAGCCTAGGGGAGCCTAAAGCCTAGGGGTGCCCTAGCCTGAAGGCTAGGGGAGCCCTAGCCTTAGCCTAGGGGAGCCTAAAGCCTAGGGGTGCCCTAGCCTGAAGGCTAGGGGAGCCCTAGCCTTAGCCTAGGGGAGCCCTAGCCTAAAGCCTAGGGGTGCCCTAGCCTGAAGGCTAGGGGAGCCCTAGCCTTAGCCTAGGGGAGCCTAAAGCCTAGGGGTGCCCTAGCCTGAAGGCTAGGGGAGCCCTAGCCTTAGCCTAGGGGAGCCCTAGCCTAAAGCCTAGGGGTGCCCTAGCCTGAAGGCTAAGGGAGCCCTAGCCTTAGCCTAGGGGAGCCTAAAGCCTAGTGGTGCCCTAGCCTAAAGGCTAGGGGAGCCCTAGCCTTAGCCTAGGGGAGCCCTAGCCTAAAGCCTAGGGGTGCCCTAGCCTGAAGGCTAGGGGAGCCCTAGCCTTAGCCTAGGGGAGCCTAAAGCCTAGGGGTGCCCTAGCCTGAAGGCTAGGGGAGCCCTAGCCTTAGCCTAGGGGAGCCCTAGCCTAAAGCCTAGGGGTGCCCTAGCCTGAAGGCTAGGGGAGCCCTAGCCTTAGCCTAGGAGAGCCTAAAGCCTAGGGGTGCCCTAGCCTGAAGGCTAGGGGAGCCCTGGCCTTAGCCTAGGGGAGCCTAAAGCCTAGGGGTGCCCTAGCCTGAAGGCTAGGGGAGCCCTGGCCTTAGCCTAGGGGAGCCTAAAGCCTAGGGGTGCCCTAGCCTGAAGGCTAGGGGAGCCCTGGCCTTAGCCTAGGGGAGCCTAAAGCCTAGGGGTGCCCTAGCCTGAATGCTAGGGGAGCCCTGGCCTTAGCCTAGGGGAGCCCTAGCCTAAAGCCTAGGGGTGCCCTAGCCTGAAGGCTAGGGGAGCCCTGGCCTTAGCCTAGGGGAGCCCTAGCCTAAAGCCTAGGGGTGACCTAGCCTGAAGGCTAGGGGAGCCCTGGCCTTAGCCTAGGGGAGCCCTAGCCTAAAGCCTAGGGGTGCCCTAGCCTGAAGGCTAGGGGAGCCCTGGCCTTAGCCTAGGGGAGCCCTAGCCTAAAGCCTAGGGGTGCCCTAGCCTGAAGGCTAGGGGAGCCCTGGCCTTAGCCTAGGGGAGCCCTAGCCTAAAGCCTAGGGGTGCCCTAGCCTGAAGGCTAGGGGAGCCCTGGCCTTAGCCTAGGGGAGCCCTAGCCTAAAGCCTAGGGGTGCCCTAGCCTGAAGGCTAGGGGAGCCCTGGCCTTAGCCTAGGGGAGCCCTAGCCTAAAGCCTAGGGGTGCCCTAGCCTGAAGGCTAGGGGAGCCCTGGCCTTAGCCTAGGGGAGCCCTAGCCTAAAGCCTAGGGGTGCCCTAGCCTGAAGGCTAGGGGAGCCCTGGCCTTAGCCTAGGGGAGCCCTAGCCTAAAGCCTAGGGGTGCCCTAGCCTGAAGGCTAGGGGAGCCCTGGCCTTAGCCTAGGGGAGCCCTAGCCTAAAGCCTAGGGGTGCCCTAGCCTGAAGGCTAGGGGAGCCCTGGCCTTAGCCTAGGGGAGCCCTAGCCGAAAGCCTAGGGGTGCCCTAGCCTGAAGGCTAGGGGAGCCCTGGCCTTAGCCTAGGGGAGCCCTAGCCGAAAGCCTAGGGGTGCCCTAGCCTGAAGGCTAGGGGAGCCCTGGCCTTAGCCTAGGGGAGCCCTAGCCGAAAGCCTAGGGGTGCCCTAGCCTGAAGGCTAGGGGAGCCCTGGCCTTAGCCTAGGGGAGCCCTAGCCGAAAGCCTAGGGGTGCCCTAGCCTGAAGGCTAGGGGAGCCCTGGCCTTAGCCTAGGGGAGCCCTAGCCGAAAGCCTAGGGGTGCCCTAGCCTGAAGGCTAGGGGAGCCCTGGCCTTAGCCTAGGGGAGCCCTAGCCTAAAGCCTAGGGGTGCCCTAGCCTGAAGGCTAGGGGAGCCCTGGCCTTAGCCTAGGGGAGCCCTAGCCTAAAGCCTAGGGGTGCCCTAGCCTGAAGGCTAGGGGAGCCCTGGCCTTAGCCTAGGGGAGCCCTAGCCTAAAGCCTAGGGGTGCCCTAGCCTGAAGGCTAGGGGAGCCCTGGCCTTAGCCTAGGGGAGCCCTAGCCTAAAGCCTAGGGGTGCCCTAGCCTGCAGGCTAGGGGAGCCCTGGCCTTAGCCTAGGGGAGCCCTAGCCTAAAGCCTAGGGGTGCCCTAGCCTGAAGGCTAGGGGAGCCCTGGCCTTAGCCTAGGGGAGCCCTAGCCTAAAGCCTAGGGGTGCCCTAGCCTGAAGGCTAGGGGAGCCCTGGCCTTAGCCTAGGGGAGCCCTAGCCTAAAGCCTAGGGGTGCCCTAGCCTGAAGGCTAGGGGAGCCCTGCCTTAGCCGAGGGGAGCCCTAGCCTAAAGCCTAGGGGTGCCCTAGCCTGAAGGCTAGGGGAGCCCTGGCCTTAGCCGAGGGGAGCCCTAGCCTAAAGCCTAGGGGTGCCCTAGCCTGAAGGCTAGGGGAGCCCTGGCCTTAGCCGAGGGGAGCCCTAGCCTAAAGCCTAGGGGTGCCCTAGCCTGAAGGCTAGGGGAGCCCTGGCCTTAGCCGAGGGGAGCCCTAGCCTAAAGCCTTGGGGTGGCCTTGCCTGAAGGCTAGGGGAGCCCTGGCCTTAGCCGAGGGGAGCCCTAGCCTAAAGCCTAGGGGTGCCCTAGCCTGAAGGCTAGGGGAGCCCTGGCCTTAGCCGAGGGGAGCCCTAGCCTAAAGCCTAGGGGAGCCCTAGCCTGAAGGCTAGGGGAGCCCTGGCCTTAGCCGAGGGGAGCCCTAGCCTAAAGCCTAGGGGTGCCCTAGCCTGAAGGCTAGGGGAGCCCTGGCCTTAGCCGAGGGGAGCCCTAGCCTAAAGCCTAGGGGTGCCCTAGCCTGAAGGCTAGGGGAGCCCTGGCCTTAGCCGAGGGGAGCCCTAGCCTAAAGCCTAGGGGTGCCCTAGCCTGAAGGCTAGGGGAGCCCTGGCCTTAGCCGAGGGGAGCCCTAGCCTAAAGCCTAGGGGTGCCCTAGCCTGAAGGCTAGGGGAGCCTTGGCCTTAGCCGAGGGGAGCCCTAGCCTAAAGCCTAGGGGTGCCCTAGCCTGAAGGCTAGGGGAGCCCTGGCCTTAGCCGAGGGGAGCCCTAGCCTAAAGCCTAGGGGTGCCCTAGCCTGAAGGCTAGGGGAGCCCTGGCCTTAGCCGAGGGGAGCCCTAGCCTAAAGCCTAGGGGTGCCCTAGCCTGAAGGCTAGGGGAGCCCTGGCCTTAGCCGAGGGGAGCCCTAGCCTAAAGCCTAGGGGTGCCCTAGCCTGAAGGCTAGGGGAGCCCTGGCCTTAGCCGAGGGGAGCCCTAGCCTAAAGCCTAGGGGTGCCCTAGCCTGAAGGCTAGGGGAGCCCTGGCCTTAGCCGAGGGGAGCCCTAGCCTAAAGCCTAGGGGTGCCCTAGCCTGAAGGCTAGGGGAGCCCTGGCCTTAGCCGAGGGGAGCCCTAGCCTAAAGCCTAGGGGTGCCCTAGCCTGAAGGCTAGGGGAGCCCTGGCCTTAGCCGAGGGGAGCCCTAGCCTAAAGCCTAGGGGTGCCCTAGCCTGAAGGCTAGGGGAGCCCAGGCCTTAGCCGAGGGGAGCCCTAGCCTAAAGCCTAGGGGTGCCCTAGCCTGAAGGCTAGGGGAGCCCAGGCCTTAGCCGAGGGGAGCCCTAGCCTAAAGCCTAGGGGTGCCCTAGCCTGAAGGCTAGGGGAGCCCAGGCCTTAGCCGAGGGGAGCCCTAGCCTAAAGCCTAGGGGTGCCCTAGCCTGAAGGCTAGGGGAGCCCAGGCCTTAGCCGAGGGGAGCCCTAGCCTAAAGCCTAGGGGTGCCCTAGCCTGAAGGCTAGGGGAGCCCAGGCCTTAGCCGAGGGGAGCCCTAGCCTAAAGCCTAGGGGTGCCCTAGCCTGAAGGCTAGGGGAGCCCTAGCCTTAGCCTAGGGGAGCCCTAGCCTAAAGCATAGGGGTGCCCTAGCCTGAAGGCTAGGGGAGCCCTAGCCTTAGCCTAGGGGAGCCTAAAGCCTAGGGGTGCCCTAGCCTGAAGGCTAGGGGAGCCCTAGCCTTAGCCTAGGGGAGCCTAAAGCCTAGGGGTGCCCTAGCCTGAAGGCTAGGGGAGCCCTAGCCTTAGCCTAGGGGAGCCCTAGCCTAAAGCCTAGGGGTGCCCTAGCCTGAAGGCTAGGGGAGCCCTAGCCTTAGCCTAGGGGAGCCTAAAGCCTAGGGGTGCCCTAGCCTGAAGGCTAGGGGAGCCCTAGCCTTAGCCTAGGGGAGCCCTAGCCTAAAGCCTAGGGGTGCCCTAGCCTGAAGGCTAGGGAAGCCCTAGCCTTAGCCTAGGGGAGCCTAAAGCCTAGGGGTGCCCTAGCCTAAAGGCTAGGGGAGCCCTAGCCTTAGCCTAGGGGAGCCCTAGCCTAAAGCCTAGGGGTGCCCTAGCCTGAAGGCTAGGGGAGCCCTAGCCTTAGCCTAGGGGAGCCTAAAGCCTAGGGGTGCCCTAGCCTGAAGACTAGGGGAGCCCTAGCCTTAGCCAAGGGGAGCCCTAGCCTAAAGCCTAGGGGTGCCCTAGCCTGAAGGCTAGGGGAGCCCTAGCCTTAGCCTAGGAGAGCCTAAAGCCTAGGGGTGCCCTAGCCTGAAGGCTAGGGGAGCCCTGGCCTTAGCCTAGGGGAGCCTAAAGCCTAGGGGTGCCCTAGCCTGAAGGCTAGGGGAGCCCTGGCCTTAGCCTAGGGGAGCCTAAAGCCTAGGGGTGCCCTAGCCTGAAGGCTAGGGGAGCCCTGGCCTTAGCCTAGGGGAGCCTAAAGCCTAGGGGTGCCCTAGCCTGAAGGCTAGGGGAGCCCTGGCCTTAGCCTAGGGGAGCCTAAAGCCTAGGGGTGCCCTAGCCTGAAGGCTAGGGGAGCCCTGGCCTTAGCCTAGGGGAGCCTAAAGCCTAGGGGTGCCCTAGCCTGAAGGCTAGGGGAGCCCTGGCCTTAGCCTAGGGGAGCCCTAGCCTAAAGCCTAGGGGTGCCCTAGCCTGAAGGCTAGGGGAGCCCTGGCCTTAGCCTAGGGGAGCCCTAGCCTAAAGCCTAGGGGTGCCCTAGCCTGAAGGCTAGGGGAGCCCTGGCCTTAGCCTAGGGGAGCCCTAGCCTAAAGCCTAGGGGTGCCCTAGCCTGAAGGCTAGGGGAGCCCTGGCCTTAGCCTAGGGGAGCCCTAGCCTAAAGCCTAGGGGTGCCCTAGCCTGAAGGCTAGGGGTGCCCTGGCCTTAGCCTAGGGGAGCCCTAGCCTAAAGCCTAGGGGTGCCCTAGCCTGAAGGCTAGGGGAGCCCTGGCCTTAGCCTAGGGGAGCCCTAGCCTAAAGCCTAGGGGTGCCCTAGCCTGAAGGCTAGGGGAGCCCTGGCCTTAGCCTAGGGGAGCCCTAGCCTAAAGCCTAGGGGTGCCCTAGCCTGAAGGCTAGGGGAGCCCTGGCCTTAGCCTAGGGGAGCCCTAGCCTAAAGCCTAGGGGTGCCCTAGCCTGAAGGCTAGGGGAGCCCTGGCCTTAGCCTAGGGGAGCCCTAGCCTAAAGCCTAGGGGTGCCCTAGCCTGAAGGCTAGGGGAGCCCTGGCCTTAGCCTAGGGGAGCCCTAGCCTAAAGCCTAGGGGTGCCCTAGCCTGAAGGCTAGGGGAGCCCTGGCCTTAGCCTAGGGGAGCCCTAGCCTAAAGCCTAGGGGTGCCCTAGCCTGAAGGCTAGGGGAGCCCTGGCCTTAGCCTAGGGGAGCCCTAGCCTAAAGCCTAGGGGTGCCCTAGCCTGAAGGCTAGGGGAGCCCTGGCCTTAGCCTAGGGGAGCCCTAGCCTAAAGCCTAGGGGTGCCCTAGCCTGAAGGCTAGGGGAGCCCTGGCCTTAGCCTAGGGGAGCCCTAGCCTAAAGCCTAGGGGTGCCCTAGCCTGAAGGCTAGGGGTGCCCTGGCCTTAGCCTAGGGGAGCCCTAGCCTAAAGCCTAGGGGTGCCCTAGCCTGAAGGCTAGGGGAGCCCTGGCCTTAGCCTAGGGGAGCCCTAGCCTAAAGCCTAGGGGTGCCCTAGCCTGAAGGCTAGGGGAGCCCTGGCCTTAGCCTAGGGGAGCCCTAGCCTAAAGCCTAGGGGTGCCCTAGCCTGAAGGCTAGGGGAGCCCTGGCCTTAGCCTAGGGGAGCCCTAGCCTAAAGCCTAGGGGTGCCCTAGCCTGAAGGCTAGGGGAGCCCTGGCCTTAGCCTAGGGGAGCCCTAGCCTAAAGCCTAGGGGTGCCCTAGCCTGAAGGCTAGGGGAGCCCTGGCCTTAGCCTAGGGGAGCCCTAGCCTAAAGCCTAGGGGTGCCCTAGCCTGAAGGCTAGGGGAGCCCTGGCCTTAGCCGAGGGGAGCCCTAGCCTAAAGCCTAGGGGTGCCCTAGCCTGAAGGCTAGGGGAGCCCTGGCCTTAGCCGAGGGGAGCCCTAGCCTAAAGCCTAGGGGTGCCCTAGCCTGAAGGCTAGGGGAGCCCTGGCCTTAGCCGAGGGGAGCCCTAGCCTAAAGCCTAGGGGTGCCCTAGCCTGAAGGCTAGGGGAGCCCTGGCCTTAGCCGAGGGGAGCCCTAGCCTAAAGCCTAGGGGAGCCCTAGCCTGAAGGCTAGGGGAGCCCTGGCCTTAGCCGAGGGGAGCCCTAGCCTAAAGCCTAGGGGTGCCCTAGCCTGAAGGCTAGGGGAGCCCTGGCCTTAGCCGAGGGGAGCCCTAGCCTAAAGCCTAGGGGTGCCCTAGCCTGAAGGCTAGGGGAGCCCTGGCCTTAGCCGAGGGGAGCCCTAGCCTAAAGCCTAGGGGTGCCCTAGCCTGAAGGCTAGGGGAGCCCTGGCCTTAGCCGAGGGGAGCCCTAGCCTAAAGCCTAGGGGTGCCCTAGCCTGAAGGCTAGGGGAGCCCTGGCCTTAGCCGAGGGGAGCCCTAGCCTAAAGCCTAGGGGTGCCCTAGCCTGAAGGCTAGGGGAGCCCTGGCCTTAGCCGAGGGGAGCCCTAGCCTAAAGCCTAGGGGTGCCCTAGCCTGAAGGCTAGGGGAGCCCTGGCCTTAGCCGAGGGGAGCCCTAGCCTAAAGCCTAGGGGTGCCCTAGCCTGAAGGCTAGGGGAGCCCTGGCCTTAGCCGAGGGGAGCCCTAGCCTAAAGCCTAGGGGTGCCCTAGCCTGAAGGCTAGGGGAGCCCTGGCCTTAGCCGAGGGGAGCCCTAGCCTAAAGCCTAGGGGTGCCCTAGCCTGAAGGCTAGGGGAGCCCAGGCCTTAGCCGAGGGGAGCCCTAGCCTAAAGCCTAGGGGTGCCCTAGCCTGAAGGCTAGGGGAGCCCAGGCCTTAGCCGAGGGGAGCCCTAGCCTAAAGCCTAGGGGTGCCCTAGCCTGAAGGCTAGGGGAGCCCAGGCCTTAGCCGAGGGGAGCCCTAGCCTAAAGCCTAGGGGTGCCCTAGCCTGAAGGCTAGGGGAGCCCAGGCCTTAGCCGAGGGGAGCCCTAGCCTAAAGCCTAGGGGTGCCCTAGCCTGAAGGCTAGGGGAGCCCAGGCCTTAGCCGAGGGGAGCCCTAGCCTAAAGCCTAGGGGTGCCCTAGCCTGAAGGCTAGGGGAGCCCAGGCCTTAGCCGAGGGGAGCCCTAGCCTAAAGCCTAGGGGTGCCCTAGCCTGAAGGCTAGGGGAGCCCAGGCCTTAGCCGAGGGGAGCCCTAGCCTAAAGCCTAGGGGTGCCCTAGCCTGAAGGCTAGGGGAGCCCAGGCCTTAGCCCAGGGGAGCCCTAGCCTAAAGCCTAGGGGTGCCCTAGCCTGAAGGCTAGGGGAGCCCAGGCCTTAGCCCAGGGGAGCCCTAGCCTAAAGCCTAGGGGTGCCCTAGCCTGAAGGCTAGGGGAGCCCAGGCCTTAGCCGAGGGGAGCCCTAGCCTAAAGCCTAGGGGTGCCCTAGCCTGAAGGCTAGGGGAGCCCAAGCCTTAGCCGAGGGGAGCCCTAGCCTAAAGCCTAGGGGTGCCCTAGCCTGAAGGCTAGGGGAGCCCAAGCCTTAGCCGAGGGGAGCCCTAGCCTAAAGCCTAGGGGTGCCCTAGCCTGAAGGCTAGGGGAGCCCAAGCCTTAGCCGAGGGGAGCCCTAGCCTAAAGCCTAGGGGTGCCCTAGCCTGAAGGCTAGGGGAGCCCAAGCCTTAGCCGAGGGGAGCCCTAGCCTAAAGCCTAGGGGTGCCCTAGCCTGAAGGCTAGGGGAGCCCTAGCCTTAGCCGAGGGGAGCCCTAGCCTAAAGCCTAGGGGTGCCCTAGCCTGAAGGCTAGGGGAGCCCTAGCCTTAGCCGAGGGGAGCCCGAGCCTAAAGCCTAGGGGTGCCCTAGCCTGAAGCCTAGGGGTGCCCTAGCCTGAAGGCTAGGGGAGCCCTAGCCTTAGCCGAGGGGAGCCCGAGCCTAAAGCCTAGGGGTGCCCTAGCCTGAAGCCTAGGGGTGCCCTAGCCTGAAGGCTAGGGGAGCCCTAGCCTTAGCCGAGGGGAGCCCGAGCCTAAAGCCTAGGGGTGCCCTAGCCTGAAGGCTAGGGGAGCCCTAGCCTTAGCCGAGGGGAGCCCGAGCCTAAAGCCTAGGGGTGCCCTAGCCTGAAGGCTAGGGGAGCCCTAGCCTTAGCCGAGGGGAGCCCGAGCCTAAAGCCTAGGGGTGCCCTAGCCTGAAGGCTAGGGGAGCCCTAGCCTTAGCCGAGGGGAGCCCGAGCCTAAAGCCTAGGGGTGCCCTAGCCTGAAGGCTAGGGGAGCCCTAGCCTTAGCCGAGGGGAGCAAGAGCCTAAAGCCTAGGGGTGCCCTAGCCTGAAGGCTAGGGGAGCCCTAGCCTTAGCCGAGGGGAGCCCGAGCCTAAAGCCTAGGGGTGCCCTAGCCTGAAGGCTAGGGGAGCCCTAGCCTTAGCCGAGGGGAGCCCTAGCCTAAAGCCTAGGGGTGCCCTAGCCTGAAGGCTAGAGGAGCCCTAGCCTTAGCCGAGGGGAGCCCGAGCCTAAAGCCTAGGGGTGCCCTAGCCTGAAGGCTAGGGGAGCCCTAGCCTTAGCCGAGGGGAGCCCGAGCCTAAAGCCTAGGGGTGCCCTAGCCTGAAGGCTAGGGGAGCCCTAGCCTTAGCCGAGGGGAGCCCGAGCCTAAAGCCTAGGGGTGCCCTAGCCTGAAGGCTAGGGGAGCCCTAGCCTTAGCCGAGGGGAGCCCGAGCCTAAAGCCTAGGGGTGCCCTAGCCTGAAGGCTAGGGGAGCCCTAGCCTTAGCCGAGGGGAGCCCTAGCCTAAAGCCTAGGGGTGCCCTAGCCTGAAGGCTAGGGGAGCCCTAGCCTTAGCCGAGGGGAGCCCTAGCCTAAAGCCTAGGGGTGCCCTAGCCTGAAGGCTAGGGGAGCCCTAGCCTTAGCCGAGGGGAGCCCTAGCCTAAAGCCTAGGGGTGCCCTAGCCTGAAGGCTAGGGGAGCCCTAGCCTTAGCCGAGGGGAGCCCTAGCCTAAAGCCTAGGGGTGCCCTAGCCTGAAGGCTAGGGGAGCCCTAGCCTTAGCCGAGGGGAGCCCTAGCCTAAAGGCCTAGGGGTGCCCTAGCCTGAAGGCTAGGGGAGCCCTAGCCTTAGCCGAGGGGAGCCCTAGCCTAAAGCCTAGGGGTGCCCTAGCCTGAAGGCTAGGGGAGCCCTGGCCTTAGCCGAGGGGAGCCCTAGCCTAAAGCCTAGGGGTGCCCTAGCCTGAAGGCTAGGGGAGCCCTGGCCTTAGCCGAGGGGAGCCCTAGCCTAAAGCCTAGGGGTGCCCTAGCCTGAAGGCTAGGGGAGCCCTGGCCTTAGCCTAGGGGAGCCCTAGCCTAAAGCCTAGGGGTGCCCTAGCCTGAAGGCTAGGGGAGCCCTGGCCTTAGCCTAGGGGAGCCCTAGCCTAAAGCCTAGGGGTGCCCTAGCCTGAAGGCTAGGGGAGCCCTGGCCTTAGCCTAGGGGAGCCCTAGCCTAAAGCCTAGGGGTGCCCTAGCCTGAAGGCTAGGGGAGCCCTGGCCTTAGCCGAGGGGAGCCCTAGCCTAAAGCCTAGGGGTGCCCTAGCCTGAAGGCTAGGGGAGCCCTGGCCTTAGCCGAGGGGAGCCCTAGCCTAAAGCCTAGGGGTGCCCTAGCCTGAAGGCTAGGGGAGCCCTGGCCTTAGCCGAGGGGAGCCCTAGCCTAAAGCCTAGGGGTGCCCTAGCCTGAAGGCTAGGGGAGCCCTGGCCTTAGCCGAGGGGAGCCCTAGCCTAAAGCCTAGGGGTGCCCTAGCCTGAAGGCTAGGGGAGCCCTGGCCTTAGCCGAGGGGAGCCCTAGCCTAAAGCCTAGGGGAGCCCTAGCCTGAAGGCTAGGGGAGCCCTGGCCTTAGCCGAGGGGAGCCCTAGCCTAAAGCCTAGGGGTGCCCTAGCCTGAAGGCTAGGGGAGCCCTGGCCTTAGCCGAGGGGAGCCCTAGCCTAAAGCCTAGGGTGCCCTAGCCTGAAGGCTAGG
>NW_027458934.1:0-32392 GCF_050624435.1 Tenrec ecaudatus
GGGAGCCCTAGCCTTAGCCTAGGGGAGCCCTAGCCTAAAGCCTAGGGGTGCCCTAGCCTGAAGGCTAGGGGAGCCCTAGCCTTAGCCTAGGGGAGCCCTAGCCTAAAGCCTAGGGGTGCCCTAGCCTGAAGGCTAGGGGAGCCCTAGCCTTAGCCTAGGGGAGCCCTAGCCTAAAGCCTAGGGGTGCCCTAGCCTGAAGGCTAGGGGAGCCCTAGCCTTAGCCTAGGGGAGCCCTAGCCTAAAGCCTAGGGGTGCCCTAGCCTGAAGGCTAGGGGAGCCCTAGCCTTAGCCTAGGGGAGCCCTAGCCTAAAGCCTAGGGGTGCCCTAGCCTGAAGGCTAGGGGAGCCCTAGCCTTAGCCTAGGGGAGCCCTAGCCTAAAGCCTAGGGGTGCCCTAGCCTGAAGGCTAGGGGAGCCCTAGCCTTAGCCTAGGGGAGCCCTAGCCTAAAGCCTAGGGGTGCCCTAGCCTGAAGGCTAGGGGAGCCCTAGCCTTAGCCTAGGGGAGCCCTAGCCTAAAGCCTAGGGGTGCCCTAGCCTGAAGGCTAGGGGAGCCCTAGCCTTAGCCTAGGGGAGCCCTAGCCTAAAGCCTAGGGGTGCCCTAGCCTGAAGGCTAGGGGAGCCCTAGCCTTAGCCTAGGGGAGCCCTAGCCTAAAGCCTAGGGGTGCCCTAGCCTGAAGGCTAGGGGAGCCCTAGCCTTAGCCTAGGGGAGCCCTAGCCTAAAGCCTAGGGGTGCCCTAGCCTGAAGGCTAGGGGAGCCCTAGCCTTAGCCTAGGGGAGCCCTAGCCAGGGAGCCCTAGCCTTAGCCTAGGGGAGCCCTAGCCTAAAGCCTAGGGGTGCCCTAGCCTGAAGGCTAGGGGAGCCCTAGCCTTAGCCTAGGGGAGCCCTAGCCTAAAGCCTAGGGGTGCCCTAGCCTGAAGGCTAGGGGAGCCCTAGCCTTAGCCTAGGGGAGCCCTAGCCTAAAGCCTAGGGGTGCCCTAGCCTGAAGGCTAGGGGAGCCCTAGCCTTAGCCTAGGGGAGCCCTAGCCTAAAGCCTAGGGGTGCCCTAGCCTGAAGGCTAGGGGAGCCCTAGCCTTAGCCTAGGGGAGCCCTAGCCTAAAGCCTAGGGGTGCCCTAGCCTGAAGGCTAGGGGAGCCCTAGCCTTAGCCTAGGGGAGCCCTAGCCTAAAGCCTAGGGGTGCCCTAGCCTGAAGGCTAGGGGAGCCCTAGCCTTAGCCTAGGGGAGCCCTAGCCTAAAGCCTAGGGGTGCCCTAGCCTGAAGGCTAGGGGAGCCCTAGCCTTAGCCTAGGGGAGCCCTAGCCTAAAGCCTAGGGGTGCCCTAGCCTGAAGGCTAGGGGAGCCCTAGCCTTAGCCTAGGGGAGCCCTAGCCTAAAGCCTAGGGGTGCCCTAGCCTGAAGGCTAGGGGAGCCCTAGCCTTAGCCTAGGGGAGCCCTAGCCTAAAGCCTAGGGGTGCCCTAGCCTGAAGGCTAGGGGAGCCCTAGCCTTAGCCTAGGGGAGCCCTAGCCTAAAGCCTAGGGGTGCCCTAGCCTGAAGGCTAGGGGAGCCCTAGCCTTAGCCTAGGGGAGCCCTAGCCTAAAGCCTAGGGGTGCCCTAGCCTGAAGGCTAGGGGAGCCCTAGCCTTAGCCTAGGGGAGCCCTAGCCTAAAGCCTAGGGGTGCCCTAGCCTGAAGGCTAGGGGAGCCCTAGCCTTAGCCTAGGGGAGCCCTAGCCTAAAGCCTAGGGGTGCCCTAGCCTGAAGGCTAGGGGAGCCCTAGCCTTAGCCTAGGGGAGCCCTAGCCTAAAGCCTAGGGGTGCCCTAGCCTGAAGGCTAGGGGAGCCCTAGCCTTAGCCTAGGGGAGCCCTAGCCTAAAGCCTAGGGGTGCCCTAGCCTGAAGGCTAGGGGAGCCCTAGCCTTAGCCTAGGGGAGCCCTAGCCTAAAGCCTAGGGGTGCCCTAGCCTGAAGGCTAGGGGAGCCCTAGCCTTAGCCTAGGGGAGCCCTAGCCTAAAGCCTAGGGGTGCCCTAGCCTGAAGGCTAGGGGAGCCCTAGCCTTAGCCTAGGGGAGCCCTAGCCTAAAGCCTAGGGGTGCCCTAGCCTGAAGGCTAGGGGAGCCCTAGCCTTAGCCTAGGGGAGCCCTAGCCTAAAGCCTAGGGGTGCCCTAGCCTGAAGGCTAGGGGAGCCCTAGCCTTAGCCTAGGGGAGCCCTAGCCTAAAGCCTAGGGGTGCCCTAGCCTGAAGGCTAGGGGAGCCCTAGCCTTAGCCTAGGGGAGCCCTAGCCTAAAGCCTAGGGGTGCCCTAGCCTGAAGGCTAGGGGAGCCCTAGCCTTAGCCTAGGGGAGCCCTAGCCTAAAGCCTAGGGGTGCCCTAGCCTGAAGGCTAGGGGAGCCCTAGCCTTAGCCTAGGGGAGCCCTAGCCTAAAGCCTAGGGGTGCCCTAGCCTGAAGGCTAGGGGAGCCCTAGCCTTAGCCTAGGGGAGCCCTAGCCTAAAGCCTAGGGGTGCCCTAGCCTGAAGGCTAGGGGAGCCCTAGCCTTAGCCTAGGGGAGCCCTAGCCTAAAGCCTAGGGGTGCCCTAGCCTGAAGGCTAGGGGAGCCCTAGCCTTAGCCTAGGGGAGCCCTAGCCTAAAGCCTAGGGGTGCCCTAGCCTGAAGGCTAGGGGAGCCCTAGCCTTAGCCTAGGGGAGCCCTAGCCTAAAGCCTAGGGGTGCCCTAGCCTGAAGGCTAGGGGAGCCCTAGCCTTAGCCTAGGGGAGCCCTAGCCTAAAGCCTAGGGGTGCCCTAGCCTGAAGGCTAGGGGAGCCCTAGCCTTAGCCTAGGGGAGCCCTAGCCTAAAGCCTAGGGGTGCCCTAGCCTGAAGGCTAGGGGAGCCCTAGCCTTAGCCTAGGGGAGCCCTAGCCTAAAGCCTAGGGGTGCCCTAGCCTGAAGGCTAGGGGAGCCCTAGCCTTAGCCTAGGGGAGCCCTAGCCTAAAGCCTAGGGGTGCCCTAGCCTGAAGGCTAGGGGAGCCCTAGCCTTAGCCTAGGGGAGCCCTAGCCTAAAGCCTAGGGGTGCCCTAGCCTGAAGGCTAGGGGAGCCCTAGCCTTAGCCTAGGGGAGCCCTAGCCTAAAGCCTAGGGGTGCCCTAGCCTGAAGGCTAGGGGAGCCCTAGCCTTAGCCTAGGGGAGCCCTAGCCTAAAGCCTAGGGGTGCCCTAGCCTGAAGGCTAGGGGAGCCCTAGCCTTAGCCTAGGGGAGCCCTAGCCTAAAGCCTAGGGGTGCCCTAGCCTGAAGGCTAGGGGAGCCCTAGCCTTAGCCTAGGGGAGCCCTAGCCTAAAGCCTAGGGGTGCCCTAGCCTGAAGGCTAGGGGAGCCCTAGCCTTAGCCTAGGGGAGCCCTAGCCTAAAGCCTAGGGGTGCCCTAGCCTGAAGGCTAGGGGAGCCCTAGCCTTAGCCTAGGGGAGCCCTAGCCTAAAGCCTAGGGGTGCCCTAGCCTGAAGGCTAGGGGAGCCCTAGCCTTAGCCTAGGGGAGCCCTAGCCTAAAGCCTAGGGGTGCCCTAGCCTGAAGGCTAGGGGAGCCCTAGCCTTAGCCTAGGGGAGCCCTAGCCTAAAGCCTAGGGGTGCCCTAGCCTGAAGGCTAGGGGAGCCCTAGCCTTAGCCTAGGGGAGCCCTAGCCTAAAGCCTAGGGGTGCCCTAGCCTGAAGGCTAGGGGAGCCCTAGCCTTAGCCTAGGGGAGCCCTAGCCTAAAGCCTAGGGGTGCCCTAGCCTGAAGGCTAGGGGAGCCCTAGCCTTAGCCTAGGGGAGCCCTAGCCTAAAGCCTAGGGGTGCCCTAGCCTGAAGGCTAGGGGAGCCCTAGCCTTAGCCTAGGGGAGCCCTAGCCTAAAGCCTAGGGGTGCCCTAGCCTGAAGGCTAGGGGAGCCCTAGCCTTAGCCTAGGGGAGCCCTAGCCTAAAGCCTAGGGGTGCCCTAGCCTGAAGGCTAGGGGAGCCCTAGCCTTAGCCTAGGGGAGCCCTAGCCTAAAGCCTAGGGGTGCCCTAGCCTGAAGGCTAGGGGAGCCCTAGCCTTAGCCTAGGGGAGCCCTAGCCTAAAGCCTAGGGGTGCCCTAGCCTGAAGGCTAGGGGAGCCCTAGCCTTAGCCTAGGGGAGCCCTAGCCTAAAGCCTAGGGGTGCCCTAGCCTGAAGGCTAGGGGAGCCCTAGCCTTAGCCTAGGGGAGCCCTAGCCTAAAGCCTAGGGGTGCCCTAGCCTGAAGGCTAGGGGAGCCCTAGCCTTAGCCTAGGGGAGCCCTAGCCTAAAGCCTAGGGGTGCCCTAGCCTGAAGGCTAGGGGAGCCCTAGCCTTAGCCTAGGGGAGCCCTAGCCTAAAGCCTAGGGGTGCCCTAGCCTGAAGGCTAGGGGAGCCCTAGCCTTAGCCTAGGGGAGCCCTAGCCTAAAGCCTAGGGGTGCCCTAGCCTGAAGGCTAGGGGAGCCCTAGCCTTAGCCTAGGGGAGCCCTAGCCTAAAGCCTAGGGGTGCCCTAGCCTGAAGGCTAGGGGAGCCCTAGCCTTAGCCTAGGGGAGCCCTAGCCTAAAGCCTAGGGGTGCCCTAGCCTGAAGGCTAGGGGAGCCCTAGCCTTAGCCTAGGGGAGCCCTAGCCTAAAGCCTAGGGGTGCCCTAGCCTGAAGGCTAGGGGAGCCCTAGCCTTAGCCTAGGGGAGCCCTAGCCTAAAGCCTAGGGGTGCCCTAGCCTGAAGGCTAGGGGAGCCCTAGCCTTAGCCTAGGGGAGCCCTAGCCTAAAGCCTAGGGGTGCCCTAGCCTGAAGGCTAGGGGAGCCCTAGCCTTAGCCTAGGGGAGCCCTAGCCTAAAGCCTAGGGGTGCCCTAGCCTGAAGGCTAGGGGAGCCCTAGCCTTAGCCTAGGGGAGCCCTAGCCTAAAGCCTAGGGGTGCCCTAGCCTGAAGGCTAGGGGAGCCCTAGCCTTAGCCTAGGGGAGCCCTAGCCTAAAGCCTAGGGGTGCCCTAGCCTGAAGGCTAGGGGAGCCCTAGCCTTAGCCTAGGGGAGCCCTAGCCTAAAGCCTAGGGGTGCCCTAGCCTGAAGGCTAGGGGAGCCCTAGCCTTAGCCTAGGGGAGCCCTAGCCTAAAGCCTAGGGGTGCCCTAGCCTGAAGGCTAGGGGAGCCCTAGCCTTAGCCTAGGGGAGCCCTAGCCTAAAGCCTAGGGGTGCCCTAGCCTGAAGGCTAGGGGAGCCCTAGCCTTAGCCTAGGGGAGCCCTAGCCTAAAGCCTAGGGGTGCCCTAGCCTGAAGGCTAGGGGAGCCCTAGCCTTAGCCTAGGGGAGCCCTAGCCTAAAGCCTAGGGGTGCCCTAGCCTGAAGGCTAGGGGAGCCCTAGCCTTAGCCTAGGGGAGCCCTAGCCTAAAGCCTAGGGGTGCCCTAGCCTGAAGGCTAGGGGAGCCCTAGCCTTAGCCTAGGGGAGCCCTAGCCTAAAGCCTAGGGGTGCCCTAGCCTGAAGGCTAGGGGAGCCCTAGCCTTAGCCTAGGGGAGCCCTAGCCTAAAGCCTAGGGGTGCCCTAGCCTGAAGGCTAGGGGAGCCCTAGCCTTAGCCTAGGGGAGCCCTAGCCTAAAGCCTAGGGGTGCCCTAGCCTGAAGGCTAGGGGAGCCCTAGCCTTAGCCTAGGGGAGCCCTAGCCTAAAGCCTAGGGGTGCCCTAGCCTGAAGGCTAGGGGAGCCCTAGCCTTAGCCTAGGGGAGCCCTAGCCTAAAGCCTAGGGGTGCCCTAGCCTGAAGGCTAGGGGAGCCCTAGCCTTAGCCTAGGGGAGCCCTAGCCTAAAGCCTAGGGGTGCCCTAGCCTGAAGGCTAGGGGAGCCCTAGCCTTAGCCTAGGGGAGCCCTAGCCTAAAGCCTAGGGGTGCCCTAGCCTGAAGGCTAGGGGAGCCCTAGCCTTAGCCTAGGGGAGCCCTAGCCTAAGCCTAGGGGTGCCCTAGCCTGAAGGCTAGGGGAGCCCTAGCCTTAGCCTAGGGGAGCCCTAGCCTAAAGCCTAGGGGTGCCCTAGCCTGAAGGCTAGGGGAGCCCTAGCCTTAGCCTAGGGGAGCCTAAAGCCTAGGGGTGCCCTAGCCTGAAGGCTAGGGGAGCCCTAGCCTTAGCCTAGGGGAGCCCTAGCCTAAAGCCTAGGGGTGCCCTAGCCTGAAGGCTAGGGGAGCCCTAGCCTTAGCCTAGGGGAGCCCTAGCCTAAAGCCTAGGGGTGCCCTAGCCTGAAGGCTAGGGGAGCCCTAGCCTTAGCCTAGGGGAGCCCTAGCCTAAAGCCTAGGGGTGCCCTAGCCTGAAGGCTAGGGGAGCCCTAGCCTTAGCCTAGGGAGCCCTAGCCTAAAGCCTAGGGGTGCCCTAGCCTGAAGGCTAGGGGAGCCCTAGCCTTAGCCTAGGGGAGCCCTAGCCTAAAGCCTAGGGGTGCCCTAGCCTGAAGGCTAGGGGAGCCCTAGCCTTAGCCTAGGGGAGCCCTAGCCTAAAGCCTAGGGGTGCCCTAGCCTGAAGGCTAGGGGAGCCCTAGCCTTAGCCTAGGGGAGCCCTAGCCTAAAGCCTAGGGGTGCCCTAGCCTGAAGGCTAGGGGAGCCCTAGCCTTAGCCTAGGGGAGCCCTAGCCTAAAGCCTAGGGGTGCCCTAGCCTGAAGGCTAGGGGAGCCCTAGCCTTAGCCTAGGGGAGCCCTAGCCTAAAGCCTAGGGGTGCCCTAGCCTGAAGGCTAGGGGAGCCCTAGCCTTAGCCTAGGGGAGCCCTAGCCTAAAGCCTAGGGGTGCCCTAGCCTGAAGGCTAGGGGAGCCCTAGCCTTAGCCTAGGGGAGCCCTAGCCTAAAGCCTAGGGGTGCCCTAGCCTGAAGGCTAGGGGAGCCCTAGCCTTAGCCTAGGGGAGCCCTAGCCTAAAGCCTAGGGGTGCCCTAGCCTGAAGGCTAGGGGAGCCCTAGCCTTAGCCTAGGGGAGCCCTAGCCTAAAGCCTAGGGGTGCCCTAGCCTGAAGGCTAGGGGAGCCCTAGCCTTAGCCTAGGGGAGCCCTAGCCTAAAGCCTAGGGGTGCCCTAGCCTGAAGGCTAGGGGAGCCCTAGCCTTAGCCTAGGGGAGCCCTAGCCTAAAGCCTAGGGGTGCCCTAGCCTGAAGGCTAGGGGAGCCCTAGCCTTAGCCTAGGGGAGCCCTAGCCTAAAGCCTAGGGGTGCCCTAGCCTGAAGGCTAGGGGAGCCCTAGCCTTAGCCTAGGGGAGCCCTAGCCTAAAGCCTAGGGGTGCCCTAGCCTGAAGGCTAGGGGAGCCCTAGCCTTAGCCTAGGGGAGCCCTAGCCTAAAGCCTAGGGGTGCCCTAGCCTGAAGGCTAGGGGAGCCCTAGCCTTAGCCTAGGGGAGCCCTAGCCTAAAGCCTAGGGGTGCCCTAGCCTGAAGGCTAGGGGAGCCCTAGCCTTAGCCTAGGGGAGCCCTAGCCTAAAGCCTAGGGGTGCCCTAGCCTGAAGGCTAGGGGAGCCCTAGCCTTAGCCTAGGGGAGCCCTAGCCTAAAGCCTAGGGGTGCCCTAGCCTGAAGGCTAGGGGAGCCCTAGCCTTAGCCTAGGGGAGCCCTAGCCTAAAGCCTAGGGGTGCCCTAGCCTGAAGGCTAGGGGAGCCCTAGCCTTAGCCTAGGGGAGCCCTAGCCTAAAGCCTAGGGGTGCCCTAGCCTGAAGGCTAGGGGAGCCCTAGCCTTAGCCTAGGGGAGCCCTAGCCTAAAGCCTAGGGGTGCCCTAGCCTGAAGGCTAGGGGAGCCCTAGCCTTAGCCTAGGGGAGCCCTAGCCTAAAGCCTAGGCGTGCCCTAGCCTGAAGGCTAGGGGAGCCCTAGCCTTAGCCTAGGGGAGCCCTAGCCTAAAGCCTAGGCGTGCCCTAGCCTGAAGGCTAGGGGAGCCCTAGCCTTAGCCTAGGGGAGCCCTAGCCTAAAGCCTAGGCGTGCCCTAGCCTGAAGGCTAGGGGAGCCCTAGCCTTAGCCTAGGGGAGCCCTAGCCTAAAGCCCAGGCGTGCCCTAGCCTGAAGGCTAGGGGAGCCCTAGCCTTAGCCTAGGGGAGCCCTAGCCTAAAGCCCAGGCGTGCCCTAGCCTGAAGGCTAGGGGAGCCCTAGCCTTAGCCTAGGGGAGCCCTAGCCTAAAGCCCAGGCGTGCCCTAGCCTGAAGGCTAGGGGAGCCCTAGCCTTAGCCTAGGGGAGCCCTAGCCTAAAGCCCAGGCGTGCCCTAGCCTGAAGGCTAGGGGAGCCCTAGCCTTAGCCTAGGGGAGCCCTAGCCTAAAGCCCAGGCGTGCCCTAGCCTGAAGGCTAGGGGAGCCCTAGCCTTAGCCTAGGGGAGCCCTAGCCTAAAGCCCAGGCGTGCCCTAGCCTGAAGGCTAGGGGAGCCCTAGCCTTAGCCTAGGGGAGCCCTAGCCTAAAGCCCAGGCGTGCCCTAGCCTGAAGGCTAGGGGAGCCCTAGCCTTAGCCTAGGGGAGCCCTAGCCTAAAGCCCAGGCGTGCCCTAGCCTGAAGGCTAGGGGAGCCCTAGCCTTAGCCTAGGGGAGCCCTAGCCTAAAGCCCAGGCGTGCCCTAGCCTGAAGGCTAGGGGAGCCCTAGCCTTAGCCTAGGGGAGCCCTAGCCTAAAGCCCAGGCGTGCCCTAGCCTGAAGGCTAGGGGAGCCCTAGCCTTAGCCTAGGGGAGCCCTAGCCTAAAGCCCAGGCGTGCCCTAGCCTGAAGGCTAGGGGAGCCCTAGCCTTAGCCTAGGGGAGCCCTAGCCTAAAGCCCAGGCGTGCCCTAGCCTGAAGGCTAGGGGAGCCCTAGCCTTAGCCTAGGGGAGCCCTAGCCTAAAGCCCAGGCGTGCCCTAGCCTGAAGGCTAGGGGAGCCCTAGCCTTAGCCTAGGGGAGCCCTAGCCTAAAGCCCAGGCGTGCCCTAGCCTGAAGGCTAGGGGAGCCCTAGCCTTAGCCTAGGGGAGCCCTAGCCTAAAGCCCAGGCGTGCCCTAGCCTGAAGGCTAGGGGAGCCCTAGCCTTAGCCTAGGGGAGCCCTAGCCTAAAGCCCAGGCGTGCCCTAGCCTGAAGGCTAGGGGAGCCCTAGCCTTAGCCTAGGGGAGCCCTAGCCTAAAGCCCAGGCGTGCCCTAGCCTGAAGGCTAGGGGAGCCCTAGCCTTAGCCTAGGGGAGCCCTAGCCTAAAGCCCAGGCGTGCCCTAGCCTGAAGGCTAGGGGAGCCCTAGCCTTAGCCTAGGGGAGCCCTAGCCTAAAGCCCAGGCGTGCCCTAGCCTGAAGGCTAGGGGAGCCCTAGCCTTAGCCTAGGGGAGCCCTAGCCTAAAGCCCAGGCGTGCCCTAGCCTGAAGGCTAGGGGAGCCCTAGCCTTAGCCTAGGGGAGCCCTAGCCTAAAGCCCAGGCGTGCCCTAGCCTGAAGGCTAGGGGAGCCCTAGCCTTAGCCTAGGGGAGCCCTAGCCTAAAGCCCAGGCGTGCCCTAGCCTGAAGGCTAGGGGAGCCCTAGCCTTAGCCTAGGGGAGCCCTAGCCTAAAGCCCAGGCGTGCCCTAGCCTGAAGGCTAGGGGAGCCCTAGCCTTAGCCTAGGGGAGCCCTAGCCTAAAGCCCAGGCGTGCCCTAGCCTGAAGGCTAGGGGAGCCCTAGCCTTAGCCTAGGGGAGCCCTAGCCTAAAGCCTAGGCGTGCCCTAGCCTGAAGGCTAGGGGAGCCCTAGCCTTAGCCTAGGGGAGCCCTAGCCTAAAGCCTAGGCGTGCCCTAGCCTGAAGGCTAGGGGAGCCCTAGCCTTAGCCTAGGGGAGCCCTAGCCTAAAGCCTAGGCGTGCCCTAGCCTGAAGGCTAGGGGAGCCCTAGCCTTAGCCTAGGGGAGCCCTAGCCTAAAGCCTAGGCGTGCCCTAGCCTGAAGGCTAGGGGAGCCCTAGCCTTAGCCTAGGGGAGCCCTAGCCTAAAGCCTAGGTGTGCCCTAGCCTGAAGGCTAGGGGAGCCCTAGCCTTAGCCTAGGGGAGCCCTAGCCTTAGCCTAGGGGAGCCTAAAGCCTAGGGGTGCCCTAGCCTGAAGGCTAGGGGAGCCCTAGCCTTAGCCTAGGGGATCCTAAAGCCTAGGGGTGCCCTAGCCTGAAGGCTAGGGGAGCCCTAGCCTTAGCCTAGGGGAGCCCTAGCCTAAAGCCTAGGGGTGCCCTAGCCTGAAGGCTAGGGGAGCCCTAGCCTTAGCCTAGGGGAGCCCTAGCCTAAAGCCTAGGGGTGCCCTAGCCTGAAGGCTAGGGGAGCCCTAGCCTTAGCCTAGGGGAGCCCTAGCCTAAAGCCTAGGGGTGCCCTAGCCTGAAGGCTAGGGGAGCCCTAGCCTTAGCCTAGGGGAGCCCTAGCCTAAAGCCTAGGGGTGCCCTAGCCTGAAGGCTAGGGGAGCCCTAGCCTTAGCCTAGGGGAGCCCTAGCCTAAAGCCTAGGGGTGCCCTAGCCTGAAGGCTAGGGGAGCCCTAGCCTTAGCCTAGGGGAGCCCTAGCCTAAAGCCTAGGGGTGCCCTAGCCTGAAGGCTAGGGGAGCCCTAGCCTTAGCCTAGGGGAGCCCTAGCCTAAAGCCTAGGGGTGCCCTAGCCTGAAGGATAGGGGAGCCCTAGCCTTAGCCTAGGGGAGCCCTAGCCTAAAGCCTAGGGGTGCCCTAGCCTGAAGGCTAGGGGAGCCCTAGCCTTAGCCTAGGGGAGCCCTAGCCTAAAGCCTAGGGGTGCCCTAGCCTGAAGGCTAGGGGAGCCCTAGCCTTAGCCTAGGGAAGCCCTAGCCTAAAGCCTAGGGGTGCCCTAGCCTGAAGGCTAGGGGAGCCCTAGCCTTAGCCTAGGGGAGCCCTAGCCTAAAGCCTAGGGGTGCCCTAGCCTGAAGGCTAGGGGAGCCCTAGCCTTAGCCTAGGGGAGCCTAAAGCCTAGGGGTGCCCTAGCCTGAAGGCTAGGGGAGCCCTAGCCTTAGCCTAGGGGAGCCTAAAGCCTAGGGGTGCCCTAGCCTGAAGGCTAGGGGAGCCCTAGCCTGAAGGCTAGGGGAGCCTAAAGCCTAGGGGTGCCCTAGCCTGAAGGCTAGGGGAGCCCTAGCCTGAAGGCTAGGGGAGCCTAAAGCCTAGGGGTGCCCTAGCCTGAAGGCTAGGGGAGCCCTAGCCTGAAGGCTAGGGGAGCCTAAAGCCTAGGGGTGCCCTAGCCTGAAGACTAGGGGAGCCCTAGCCTGAAGGCTAGGGGAGCCTAAAGCCTAGGGGTGCCCTAGCCTGAAGGCTAGGGGAGCCCTAGCCTGAAGGCTAGGGGAGCCTAAAGCCTAGGGGTGCCCTAGCCTGAAGGCTAGGGGAGCCCTAGCCTGAAGGCTAGGGGAGCCTAAAGCCTAGGGGTGCCCTAGCCTGAAGGCTAGGGGAGCCCTAGCCTGAAGGCTAGGGGAGCCTAAAGCCTAGGGGTGCCCTAGCCTGAAGGCTAGGGGAGCCTAAAGCCTAGGGGTGCCCTAGCCTGAAGGCTAGGGGAGCCCTAGCCTGAAGGCTAGGGGAGCCTAAAGCCTAGGGGTGCCCTAGCCTGAAGGCTAGGGGAGCCCTAGCCTGGAGGCTAGGGGAGCCTAAAGCCTAGGGGTGCCCTAGCCTGAAGGCTAGGGGAGCCCTAGCCTGAAGGCTAGGGGAGCCTAAAGCCTAGGGGTGCCCTAGCCTGAAGGCTAGGGGAGCCCTAGCCTGAAGGCTAGGGGAGCCTAAAGCCTAGGGGTGCCCTAGCCTGAAGGCTAGGGGAGCCCTAGCCTGAAGGCTAGGGGAGCCTGAAGCCTAGGGGTGCCCTAGCCTGAAGGCTAGGGGAGCCCTAGCCTGAAGGCTAGGGGAGCCTGAAGCCTAGGGCTGCCCTAGCCTGAAGGCTAGGGGAGCCCTAGCCTGAAGGCTAGGGGAGCCTGAAGCCTAGGGGTGCCCTAGCCTGAAGGCTAGGGGAGCCCTAGCCTGAAGGCTAGGGGAGCCTGAAGCCTAGGGGTGCCCTAGCCTGAAGGCTAGGGGAGCCCTAGCCTGAAGGCTAGGGGAGCCTGAAGCCTAGGGGTGCCCTAGCCTGAAGGCTAGGGGAGCCCTAGCCTGAAGGCTAGGGGAGCCTGAAGCCTAGGGGTGCCCTAGCCTGAAGGCTAGGGGAGCCCTAGCCTGAAGGCTAGGGGAGCCTGAAGCCTAGGGGTGCCCTAGCCTGAAGGCTAGGGGAGCCCTAGCCTGAAGGCTAGGGGAGCCTGAAGCCTAGGGGTGCCCTAGCCTGAAGGCTAGGGGAGCCCTAGCCTGAAGGCTAGGGGAGCCTGAAGCCTAGGGGTGCCCTAGCCTGAAGGCTAGGGGAGCCCTAGCCTGAAGGCTAGGGGAGCCTGAAGCCTAGGGGTGCCCTAGCCTGAAGGCTAGGGGAGCCCTAGCCTGAAGGCTAGGGGAGCCTGAAGCCTAGGGGTGCCCTAGCCTGAAGGCTAGGGGAGCCCTAGCCTGAAGGCTAGGGGAGCCTGAAGCCTAGGGGTGCCCTAGCCTGAAGGCTAGGGGAGCCCTAGCCTTAGCCTAGGGGAGCCTGAAGCCTAGGGGTGCCCTAGCCTGAAGGCTAGGGGAGCCCTAGCCTTAGCCTAGGGGAGCCTGAAGCCTAGGGGTGCCCTAGCCTGAAGGCTAGGGGAGCCCTATCCTTAGCCTAGGGGAGCCTGAAGCCTAGGGGTGCCCTAGCCTGAAGGCTAGGGGAGCCCTAGCCTTAGCCTAGGGGAGCCTGAAGCCTAGGGGTGCCCTAGCCTGAAGGCTAGGGGAGCCCTAGCCTTAGCCTAGGGGAGCCTGAAGCCTAGGGGTGCCCTAGCCTGAAGGCTAGGGGAGCCCTAGCCTTAGCCTAGGGGAGCCTGAAGCCTAGGGGTGCCCTAGCCTGAAGGATAGGGGAGCCCTAGCCTTAGCCTAGGGGAGCCCTAGCCTAAAGCCTAGGGGTGCCCTAGCCTGAAGGCTAGGGGAGCCCTAGCCTTAGCCTAGGGGAGCCCTAGCCTAAAGCCTAGGGGTGCCCTAGCCTGAAGGCTAGGGGAGCCCTAGCCTTAGCCTAGGGGAGCCCTAGCCTAAAGCCTAGGGGTGCCCTAGCCTGAAGGCTAGGGGAGCCCTAGCCTTAGCCTAGGGGAGCCCTAGCCTAAAGCCTAGGGGTGCCCTAGCCTGAAGGCTAGGGGAGCCCTAGCCTTAGCCTAGGGGAGCCTAAAGCCTAGGGGTGCCCTAGCCTGAAGGCTAGGGGAGCCCTAGCCTTAGCCTAGGGGAGCCTAAAGCCTAGGGGTGCCCTAGCCTGAAGGCTAGGGGAGCCCTAGCCTTAGCCTAGGGGAGCCTAAAGCCTAGGGGTGCCCTAGCCTGAAGGCTAGGGGAGCCCTAGCCTGAAGGCTAGGGGAGCCTAAAGCCTAGGGGTGCCCTAGCCTGAAGGCTAGGGGAGCCCTAGCCTGAAGGCTAGGGGAGCCTAAAGCCTAGGGGTGCCCTAGCCTGAAGGCTAGGGGAGCCCTAGCCTGAAGGCTAGGGGAGCCTAAAGCCTAGGGGTGCCCTAGCCTGAAGACTAGGGGAGCCCTAGCCTGAAGGCTAGGGGAGCCTAAAGCCTAGGGGTGCCCTAGCCTGAAGGCTAGGGAGCCCTAGCCTGAAGGCTAGGGGAGCCTAAAGCCTAGGGGTGCCCTAGCCTGAAGGCTAGGGGAGCCCTAGCCTGAAGGCTAGGGGAGCCTAAAGCCTAGGGGTGCCCTAGCCTGAAGGCTAGGGGAGCCCTAGCCTGAAGGCTAGGGGAGCCTAAAGCCTAGGGGTGCCCTAGCCTGAAGGCTAGGGGAGCCCTAGCCTGAAGGCTAGGGGAGCCTAAAGCCTAGGGGTGCCCTAGCCTGAAGGCTAGGGGAGCCCTAGCCTGAAGGCTAGGGGAGCCTAAAGCCTAGGGGTGCCCTAGCCTGAAGGCTAGGGGAGCCCTAGCCTGAAGGCTAGGGGAGCCTAAATCCTAGGGGTGCCCTAGCCTGAAGGCTAGGGGAGCCCTAGCCTGAAGGCTAGGGGAGCCTAAAGCCTAGGGGTGCCCTAGCCTGAAGGCTAGGGGAGCCCTAGCCTGAAGGCTAGGGGAGCCTGAAGCCTAGGGGTGCCCTAGCCTGAAGGCTAGGGGAGCCCTAGCCTGAAGGCTAGGGGAGCCTGAAGCCTAGGGGTGCCCTAGCCTGAAGGCTAGGGGAGCCCTAGCCTGAAGGCTAGGGGAGCCTGAAGCCTAGGGGTGCCCTAGCCTGAAGGCTAGGGGAGCCCTAGCCTGAAGGCTAGGGGAGCCTGAAGCCTAGGGGTGCCCTAGCCTGAAGGCTAGGGGAGCCCTAGCCTGAAGGCTAGGGGAGCCTGAAGCCTAGGGGTGCCCTAGCCTGAAGGCTAGGGGAGCCCTAGCCTGAAGGCTAGGGGAGCCTGAAGCCTAGGGGTGCCCTAGCCTGAAGGCTAGGGGAGCCCTAGCCTGAAGGCTAGGGGAGCCTGAAGCCTAGGGGTGCCCTAGCCTGAAGGCTAGGGGAGCCCTAGCCTGAAGGCTAGGGGAGCCTGAAGCCTAGGGGTGCCCTAGCCTGAAGGCTAGGGGAGCCCTAGCCTGAAGGCTAGGGGAGCCTGAAGCCTAGGGGTGCCCTAGCCTGAAGGCTAGGGGAGCCCTAGCCTGAAGGCTAGGGGAGCCTGAAGCCTAGGGGTGCCCTAGCCTGAAGGCTAGGGGAGCCTGAAGCCTAGGGGTGCCCTAGCCTGAAGGCTAGGGGAGCCCTAGCCTGAAGGCTAGGGGAGCCTGAAGCCTAGGGGTGCCCTAGCCTGAAGGCTAGGGGAGCCCTAGCCTGAAGGCTAGGGGAGCCTGAAGCCTAGGGGTGCCCTAGCCTGAAGGCTAGGGGAGCCCTAGCCTGAAGGCTAGGGGAGCCTGAAGCCTAGGGGTGCCCTAGCCTGAAGGCTAGGGGAGCCCTAGCCTGAAGGCTAGGGGAGCCTGAAGCCTAGGGGTGCCCTAGCCTGAAGGCTAGGGGAGCCCTAGCCTTAGCCTAGGGGAGCCTGAAGCCTAGGGGTGCCCTAGCCTGAAGGCTAGGGGAGCCCTAGCCTTAGCCTAGGGGAGCCTGAAGCCTAGGGGTGCCCTAGCCTGAAGGCTAGGGGAGTCCTAGCCTTAGCCTAGGGGAGCCTGAAGCCTAGGGGTGCCCTAGCCTGAAGGCTAGGGGAGCCCTAGCCTTAGCCTAGGGGAGCCTGAAGCCTAGGGGTGCCCTAGCCTGAAGGCTAGGGGAGCCCTAGCCTTAGCCTAGGGGAGCCTGAAGCCTAGGGGTGCCCTAGCCTGAAGGCTAGGGGAGCCCTAGCCTTAGCCTAGGGGAGCCGGAAGCCTAGGGGTGCCCTAGCCTGAAGGCTAGGGGAGCCCTAGCCTTAGCCTAGGGGAGCCGGAAGCCTAGGGGTGCCCTAGCCTGAAGGCTAGGGGAGCCCTAGCCTTAGCCTAGGGGAGCCGGAAGCCTAGGGGTGCCCTAGCCTGAAGGCTAGGGGAGCCCTAGCCTTAGCCTAGGGGAGCCGGAAGCCTAGGGGTGCCCTAGCCTGAAGGCTAGGGGAGCCCTAGCCTTAGCCTAGGGGAGCCGGAAGCCTAGGGGTGCCCTAGCCTGAAGGCTAGGGGAGCCCTAGCCTTAGCCTAGGGGAGCCGGAAGCCTAGGGGTGCCCTAGCCTGAAGGCTAGGGGAGCCCTAGCTTTAGCCTAGGGGAGCCGGAAGCCTAGGGGTGCCCTAGCCTGAAGGCTAGGGGAGCCCTAGCCTTAGCCTAGGGGAGCCGGAATCCTAGGGGTGCCCTAGCCTGAAGGCTAGGGGAGCCCTAGCCTTAGCCTAGGGGAGCCGGAAGCCTAGGGGTGCCCTAGCCTGAAGGCTAGGGGAGCCCTAGCCTTAGCCTAGGGGAGCCGGAAGCCTAGGGGTGCCCTAGCCTGAAGGCTAGGGGAGCCCTAGCCTTAGCCTAGGGGAGCCGGAAGCCTAGGGGTGCCCTAGCCTGAAGGCTAGGGGAGCCCTAGCCTTAGCCTAGGGGAGCCGGAAGCCTAGGGGTGCCCTAGCCTGAAGGCTAGGGGAGCCCTAGCCTTAGCCTAGGGGAGCCGGAAGCCTAGGGGTGCCCTAGCCTGAAGGCTAGGGGAGCCCTAGCCTTAGCCTAGGGGAGCCTGAAGCCTAGGGGTGCCCTAGCCTGAAGGCTAGGGGAGCCCTAGCCTTAGCCTAGGGGAGCCTGAAGCCTAGGGGTGCCCTAGCCTGAAGGCTAGGGGAGCCCTAGCCTTAGCCTAGGGGAGCCTGAAGCCTAGGGGTGCCCTAGCCTGAAGGCTAGGGGAGCCCTAGCCTTAGCCTAGGGGAGCCTGAAGCCTAGGGGTGCCCTAGCCTGAAGGCTAGGGGAGCCCTAGCCTTAGCCTAGGGGAGCCTGAAGCCTAGGGGTGCCCTAGCCTGAAGGCTAGGGGAGCCCTAGCCTTAGCCTAGGGGAGCCTGAAGCCTAGGGGTGCCCTAGCCTGAAGGCTAGGGGAGCCCTAGCCTTAGCCTAGGGGAGCCTGAAGCCTAGGGGTGCCCTAGCCTGAAGGCTAGGGGAGCCCTAGCCTTAGCCTAGGGGAACCTGAAGCCTAGGGGTGCCCTAGCCTGAAGGCTAGGGGAGCCCTAGCCTTAGCCTAGGGGAGCCTGAAGCCTAGGGGTGCCCTAGCCTGAAGGCTAGGGGAGCCCTAGCCTTAGCCTAGGGGAGCCCTAGCCTAAAGCCTAGGCGTGCCCTAGCCTGAAGGCTAGGGGAGCCCTAGCCTTAGCCTAGGGGAGCCCTAGCCTAAAGCCTAGGGGTGCCCTAGCCTGAAGGCTAGGGGAGCCCTAGCCTTAGCCTAGGGGAGCCTAAAGCCTAGGGGTGCCCTAGCCTGAAGGCTAGGGGAGCCCTAGCCTTAGCCTAGGGGATCCTAAAGCCTAGGGGTGCCCTAGCCTGAAGGCTAGGGGAGCCCTAGCCTTAGCCTAGGGGAGCCCTAGCCTAAAGCCTAGGGGTGCCCTAGCCTGAAGGCTAGGGGAGCCCTAGCCTTAGCCTAGGGGAGCCCTAGCCTAAAGCCTAGGGGTGCCCTAGCCTGAAGGCTAGGGGAGCCCTAGCCTTAGCCTAGGGGAGCCCTAGCCTAAAGCCTAGGGGTGCCCTAGCCTGAAGGCTAGGGGAGCCCTAGCCTTAGCCTAGGGGAGCCCTAGCCTAAAGCCTAGGGGTGCCCTAGCCTGAAGGCTAGGGGAGCCCTAGCCTTAGCCTAGGGGAGCCCTAGCCTAAAGCCTAGGGGTGCCCTAGCCTGAAGGCTAGGGGAGCCCTAGCCTTAGCCTAGGGGAGCCCTAGCCTAAAGCCTAGGGGTGCCCTAGCCTGAAGGCTAGGGGAGCCCTAGCCTTAGCCTAGGGGAGCCCTAGCCTAAAGCCTAGGGGTGCCCTAGCCTGAAGGCTAGGGGAGCCCTAGCCTTAGCCTAGGGGAGCCCTAGCCTAAAGCCTAGGGGTGCCCTAGCCTGAAGGCTAGGGGAGCCCTAGCCTTAGCCTAGGGGAGCCCTAGCCTAAAGCCTAGGGGTGCCCTAGCCTGAAGGCTAGGGGAGCCCTAGCCTTAGCCTAGGGGAGCCCTAGCCTAAAGCCTAGGGGTGCCCTAGCCTGAAGGCTAGGGGAGCCCTAGCCTTAGCCTAGGGGAGCCCTAGCCTAAAGCCTAGGGGTGCCCTAGCCTGAAGGCTAGGGGAGCCCTAGCCTTAGCCTAGGGGAGCCCTAGCCTAAAGCCTAGGGGTGCCCTAGCCTGAAGGCTAGGGGAGCCCTAGCCTTAGCCTAGGGGAGCCTAAAGCCTAGGGGTGCCCTAGCCTGAAGGCTAGGGGAGCCCTAGCCTTAGCCTAGGGGAGCCTAAAGCCTAGGGGTGCCCTAGCCTGAAGGCTAGGGGAGCCCTAGCCTTAGCCTAGGGGAGCCTAAAGCCTAGGGGTGCCCTAGCCTGAAGGCTAGGGGAGCCCTAGCCTTAGCCTAGGGGAGCCTAAAGCCTAGGGGTGCCCTAGCCTGAAGGCTAGGGGAGCCCTAGCCTGAAGGCTAGGGGAGCCTAAAGCCTAGGGGTGCCCTAGCCTGAAGGCTAGGGGAGCCCTAGCCTGAAGGCTAGGGGAGCCTAAAGCCTAGGGGTGCCCTAGCCTGAAGGCTAGGGGAGCCCTAGCCTGAAGGCTAGGGGAGCCTAAAGCCTAGGGGTGCCCTAGCCTGAAGGCTAGGGGAGCCCTAGCCTGAAGGCTAGGGGAGCCTAAAGCCTAGGGGTGCCCTAGCCTGAAGGCTAGGGGAGCCCTAGCCTGAAGGCTAGGGGAGCCTAAAGCCTAGGGGTGCCCTAGCCTGAAGGCTAGGGGAGCCCTAGCCTGAAGGCTAGGGGAGCCTAAAGCCTAGGGGTGCCCTAGCCTGAAGGCTAGGGGAGCCCTAGCCTGAAGGCTAGGGGAGCCTAAAGCCTAGGGGTGCCCTAGCCTGAAGGCTAGGGGAGCCCTAGCCTGAAGGCTAGGGGAGCCTAAAGCCTAGGGGTGCCCTAGCCTGAAGGCTAGGGGAGCCCTAGCCTGAAGGCTAGGGGAGCCTAAAGCCTAGGGGTGCCCTAGCCTGAAGGCTAGGGGAGCCTGAAGCCTAGGGGTGCCCTAGCCTGAAGGCTAGGGGAGCCCTAGCCTGAAGGCTAGGGGAGCCTGAAGCCTAGGGGTGCCCTAGCCTGAAGGCTAGGGGAGCCCTAGCCTTAGCCTAGGGGAGCCTGAAGCCTAGGGGTGCCCTAGCCTGAAGGCTAGGGGAGCCCTAGCCTTAGCCTAGGGGAGCCTGAAGCCTAGGGGTGCCCTAGCCTGAAGGCTAGGGGAGCCCTAGCCTTAGCCTAGGGGAGCCGGAAGCCTAGGGGTGCCCTAGCCTGAAGGCTAGGGGAGCCCTAGCCTTAGCCTAGGGGAGCCGGAAGCCTAGGGGTGCCCTAGCCTGAAGGCTAGGGGAGCCCTAGCCTTAGCCTAGGGGAGCCGGAAGCCTAGGGGTGCCCTAGCCTGAAGGCTAGGGGAGCCCTAGCCTTAGCCTAGGGGAGCCGGAAGCCTAGGGGTGCCCTAGCCTGAAGGCTAGGGGAGCCCTAGCCTTAGCCTAGGGGAGCCGGAAGCCTAGGGGTGCCCTAGCCTGAAGGCTAGGGGAGCCCTAGCCTTAGCCTAGGGGAGCCGGAAGCCTAGGGGTGCCCTAGCCTGAAGGCTAGGGGAGCCCTAGCCTTAGCCTAGGGGAGCCGGAAGCCTAGGGGTGCCCTAGCCTGAAGGCTAGGGGAGCCCTAGCCTTAGCCTAGGGGAGCCGGAAGCCTAGGGGTGCCCTAGCCTGAAGGCTAGGGGAGCCCTAGCCTTAGCCTAGGGGAGCCGGAAGCCTAGGGGTGCCCTAGCCTGAAGGCTAGGGGAGCCCTAGCCTTAGCCTAGGGGAGCCGGAAGCCTAGGGGTGCCCTAGCCTGAAGGCTAGGGGATCCCTAGCCTTAGCCTAGGGGAGCCGGAAGCCTAGGGGTGCCCTAGCCTGAAGGCTAGGGGAGCCCTAGCCTTAGCCTAGGGGAGCCGGAAGCCTAGGGGTGCCCTAGCCTGAAGGCTAGGGGAGCCCTAGCCTTAGCCTAGGGGAGCCGGAAGCCTAGGGGTGCCCTAGCCTGAAGGCTAGGGGAGCCCTAGCCTTAGCCTAGGGGAGCCGGAAGCCTAGGGGTGCCCTAGCCTGAAGGCTAGGGGAGCCCTAGCCTTAGCCTAGGGGAGCCGGAAGCCTAGGGGTGCCCTAGCCTGAAGGCTAGGGGAGCCCTAGCCTTAGCCTAGGGGAGCCGGAAGCCTAGGGGTGCCCTAGCCTGAAGGCTAGGGGAGCCCTAGCCTTAGCCTAGGGGAGCCGGAAGCCTAGGGGTGCCCTAGCCTGAAGGCTAGGGGAGCCCTAGCCTTAGCCTAGGGGAGCCGGAAGCCTAGGGGTGCCCTAGCCTGAAGGCTAGGGGAGCCCTAGCCTTAGCCTAGGGGAGCCGGAAGCCTAGGGGTGCCCTAGCCTGAAGGCTAGGGGAGCCCTAGCCTTAGCCTAGGGGAGCCGGAAGCCTAGGGGTGCCCTAGCCTGAAGGCTAGGGGAGCCCTAGCCTTAGCCTAGGGGAGCCGGAAGCCTAGGGGTGCCCTAGCCTGAAGGCTAGGGGAGCCCTAGCCTTAGCCTAGGGGAGCCGGAAGCCTAGGGGTGCCCTAGCCTGAAGGCTAGGGGAGCCCTAGCCTTAGCCTAGGGGAGCCGGAAGCCTAGGGGTGCCCTAGCCTGAAGGCTAGGGGAGCCCTAGCCTTAGCCTAGGGGAGCCTGAAGCCTAGGGGTGCCCTAGCCTGAAGGCTAGGGGAGCCCTAGCCTTAGCCTAGGGGAGCCTGAAGCCTAGGGGTGCCCTAGCCTGAAGGCTAGGGGAGCCCTAGCCTTAGCCTAGGGGAGCCTGAAGCCTAGGGGTGCCCTAGCCTGAAGGCTAGGGGAGCCCTAGCCTTAGCCTAGGGGAGCCTGAAGCCTAGGGGTGCCCTAGCCTGAAGGCTAGGGGAGCCCTAGCCTTAGCTTAGGGGAGCCTGAAGCCTAGGGGTGCCCTAGCCTGAAGGCTAGGGGAGCCCTACCCTTAGCCTAGGGGAGCCTGAAGCCTAGGGGTGCCCTAGCCTGAAGGCTAGGGGAGCCCTAGCCTTAGCCTAGGGGAGCCAGAAGCCTAGGGGTGCCCTAGCCTGAAGGCTAGGGGAGCCCTAGCCTTAGCCTAGGGGAGCCTGAAGCCTAGGGGTGCCCTAGCCTGAAGGCTAGGGGAGCCCTAGCCTTAGCCTAGGGGAGCCTAAAGCCTAGGGGTGCCCTAGCCTGAAGGCTAGGGGAGCCCTAGCCTTAGCCTAGGGGAGCCTAAAGCCTAGGGGTGCCCTAGCCTGAAGGCTAGGGGTGCCCTAGCCTGAAGGCTAGGGGAGCCCTAGCCTTAGCCTAGGGGAGCCTAAAGCCTAGGGGTGCCCTAGCCTGAAGGCTAGGGGAGCCCTAGCCTTAGCCTAGGGGAGCCTAAAGCCTAGGGGTGCCCTAGCCTGAAGGCTAGGGGAGCCCTAGCCTTAGCCTAGGGGAGCCTAAAGCCTAGGGGTGCCCTAGCCTGAAGGCTAGGGGAGCCCTAGCCTTAGCCTAGGGGAGCCTAAAGCCTAGGGGTGCCCTAGCCTGAAGGCTAGGGGAGCCCTAGCCTTAGCCTAGGGGAGCCTAAAGCCTAGGGGTGCCCTAGCCTGAAGGCTAGGGGAGCCCTAGCCTTAGCCTAGGGGAGCCTAAAGCCTAGGGGTGCCCTAGCCTGAAGGCTAGGGGAGCCCTAGCCTTAGCCTAGGGGAGCCTAAAGCCTAGGGGTGCCCTAGCCTGAAGGCTAGGGGAGCCCTAGCCTTAGCCTAGGGGAGCCTAAAGCCTAGGGGTGCCCTAGCCTGAAGGCTAGGGGAGCCCTAGCCTTAGCCTAGGGGAGCCTAAAGCCTAGGGGTGCCCTAGCCTGAAGGCTAGGGGAGCCCTAGCCTTAGCCTAGGGGAGCCTAAAGCCTAGGGGTGCCCTAGCCTGAAGGCTAGGGGAGCCCTAGCCTTAGCCTAGGGGAGCCTAAAGCCTAGGGGTGCCCTAGCCTGAAGGCTAGGGGAGCCCTAGCCTTAGCCTAGGGGAGCCTAAAGCCTAGGGGTGCCCTAGCCTGAAGGCTAGGGGAGCCCTAGCCTTAGCCTAGGGGAGCCTAAAGCCTAGGGGTGCCCTAGCCTTAAGGCTAGGGGAGCCCTAGCCTTAGCCTAGGGGAGCCTAAAGCCTAGGGGTGCCCTAGCCTGAAGGCTAGGGGAGCCCTAGCCTTAGCCTAGGGGAGCCTAAAGCCTAGGGGTGCCCTAGCCTGAAGGCTAGGGGAGCCCTAGCCTTAGCCTAGGGGAGCCTAAAGCCTAGGGGTACCCTAGCCTGAAGGCTAGGGGAGCCCTAGCCTTAGCCTAGGGGAGCCTAAAGCCTATGGGTGCCCTAGCCTGAAGGCTAGGGGAGCCCTAGCCTTAGCCTAGGGGAGCCTAAAGCCTAGGGGTGCCCTAGCCTGAAGGCTAGGGGAGCCCTAGCCTTAGCCTAGGGGAGCCCTAGCCTAAAGCCTAGGGGTGCCCTAGCCTGAAGGCTAGGGGAGCCCTAGCCTTAGCCTAGGGGAGACTAAAGCCTAGGGGTGCCCTAGCCTGAAGGCTAGGGGAGCCCTAGCCTTAGCCTAGGGGAGCCCTAGCCTAAAGCCTAGGGGTGCCCTAGCCTGAAGGCTAGGGGAGCCCTAGCCTTAGCCTAGGGGAGCCTAAAGCCTAGGGGTGCCCTAGCCTGAAGGCTAGGGGAGCCCTAGCCTTAGCCTAGGGGAGCCCTAGCCTAAAGCCTAGGGGTGCCCTAGCCTGAAGGCTAGGGGAGCCCTAGCCTTAGCCTAGGGGAGCCTAAAGCCTAGGGGTGCCCTAGCCTGAAGGCTAGGGGAGCCCTAGCCTTAGCCTAGGGGAGCCCTAGCCTAAAGCCTAGGGGTGCCCTAGCCTGAAGGCTAGGGGAGCCCTAGCCTTAGCCTAGGGGAGCCTAAAGCCTAGGGGTGCCCTAGCCTGAAGGCTAGGGGAGCCCTAGCCTTAGCCTAGGGGAGCCCTAGCCTAAAGCCTAGGGGTGCCCTAGCCTGAAGGCTAGGGGAGCCCTAGCCTTAGCCTAGGGGAGCCTAAAGCCTAGGGGTGCCCTAGCCTGAAGGCTAGGGGAGCCCTAGCCTTAGCCTAGGGGAGCCCTAGCCTAAAGCCTAGGGGTGCCCTAGCCTGAAGGCTAGGGGAGCCCTAGCCTTAGCCTAGGGGAGCCTAAAGCCTAGGGGTGCCCTAGCCTGAAGGCTAGGGGAGCCCTAGCCTTAGCCTAGGGGAGCCCTAGCCTATAGCCTAGGGATGCCCTAGCCTGAAGGCTAGGGGAGCCCTAGCCTTAGCCTAGGGGAGCCTAAAGCCTAGGGGTGCCCTAGCCTGAAGGCTAGGGGAGCCCTAGCCTTAGCCTAGGGGAGCCCTAGCCTAAAGCCTAGGGGTGCCCTAGCCTGAAGGCTAGGGGAGCCCTAGCCTTAGCCTAGGGGAGCCTAAAGCCTAGGGGTGCCCTAGCCTGAAGGCTAGGGGAGCCCTAGCCTTAGCCTAGGGGAGCCCTAGCCTAAAGCCTAGGGGTGCCCTAGCCTGAAGGCTAGGGGAGCCCTAGCCTTAGCCTAGGGGAGCCTAAAGCCTAGGGGTGCCCTAGCCTGAAGGCTAGGGGAGCCCTAGCCTTAGCCTAGGGGAGCCCTAGCCTAAAGCCTAGGGGTGCCCTAGCCTGAAGGCTAGGGGAGCCCTAGCCTTAGCCTAGGGGAGCCTAAAGCCTAGGGGTGCCCTAGCCTGAAGGCTAGGGGAGCCCTAGCCTGAAGGCTAGGGGAGCCCTAGCCTAAAGCCTAGGGGTGCCCTAGCCTGAAGGCTAGGGGAGCCCTAGCCTTAGCCTAGGGGAGCCTAAAGCCTAGGGGTGCCCTAGCCTGAAGGCTAGGGGAGCCCTAGCCTTAGCCTAGGGGAGCCCTAGCCTAAAGCCTAGGGGTGCCCTAGCCTGAAGGCTAGGGGAGCCCTAGCCTTAGCCTAGGGGAGCCTAAAGCCTAGGGGTGCCCTAGCCTGAAGGCTAGGGGAGCCCTAGCCTTAGCCTAGGGGAGCCCTAGCCTAAAGCCTAGGGGTGCCCTAGCCTGAAGGCTAGGGGAGCCCTAGCCTTAGCCTAGGGGAGCCTAAAGCCTAGGGGTGCCCTAGCCTGAAGGCTAGGGGAGCCCTAGCCTTAGCCTAGGGGAGCCCTAGCCTAAAGCCTAGGGGTGCCCTAGCCTGAAGGCTAGGGGAGCCCTAGCCTTAGCCTAGGGGAGCCTAAAGCCTAGGGGTGCCCTAGCCTGAAGGCTAGGGGAGCCCTAGCCTTAGCCTAGGGGAGCCCTAGCCTAAAGCCTAGGGGTGCCCTAGCCTGAAGGCTAGGGGAGCCCTAGCCTTAGCCTAGGGGAGCCTAAAGCCTAGGGGTGCCCTAGCCTGAAGGCTAGGGAAGCCCTAGCCTTAGCCTAGGGGAGCCCTAGCCTAAAGCCTAGGGGTGCCCTAGCCTGAAGGCTAGGGGAGCCCTAGCCTTAGCCTAGGGGAGCCTAAAGCCTAGGGGTGCCCTAGCCTGAAGGCTAGGGGAGCCCTAGCCTTAGCCTAGGGGAGCCCTAGCCTAAAGCCTAGGGGTGCCCTAGCCTGAAGGCTAGGGGAGCCCTAGCCTTAGCCTAGGGGAGCCTAAAGCCTAGGGGTGCCCTAGCCTGAAGGCTAGGGGAGCCCTAGCCTTAGCCTAGGGGAGCCCTAGCCTAAAGCCTAGGGGTGCCCTAGCCTGAAGGCTAGGGGAGCCCTAGCCTTAGCCTAGGGGAGCCTAAAGCCTAGGGGTGCCCTAGCCTGAAGGCTAGGGGAGCCCTAGCCTTAGCCTAGGGGAGCCCTAGCCTAAAGCCTAGGGGTGCCCTAGCCTGAAGGCTAGGGGAGCCCTAGCCTTAGCCTAGGGGAGCCTAAAGCCTAGGGGTGCCCTAGCCTGAAGGCTAGGGGAGCCCTAGCCTTAGCCTAGGGGAGCCCTAGCCTAAAGCCTAGGGGTGCCCTAGCCTGAAGGCTAGGGGAGCCCTAGCCTTAGCCTAGGGGAGCCTAAAGCCTAGGGGTGCCCTAGCCTGAAGGCTAGGGGAGCCCTAGCCTTAGCCTAGGGGAGCCTAAAGCCTAGGGGTGCCCTAGCCTGAAGGCTAGGGGAGCCCTAGCCTTAGCCTAGGGGAGCCTAAAGCCTAGGGGTGCCCTAGCCTGAAGGCTAGGGGAGCCCTAGCCTTAGCCTAGGGGAGCCTAAAGCCTAGGGGTGCCCTAGCCTGAAGGCTAGGGGAGCCCTAGCCTTAGCCTAGGGGAGCCTAAAGCCTAGGGGTGCCCTAGCCTGAAGGCTAGGGGAGCCCTAGCCTTAGCCTAGGGGAGCCCTAGCCTAAAGCCTAGGGGTGCCCTAGCCTGAAGGCTAGGGGAGCCCTAGCCTGAGCCTAGGGGAGCCCTAGCCTAAAGCCTAGGGGTGCCCTAGCCTGAAGGCTAGGGGAGCCCTAGCCTGAGCCTAGGGGAGCCCTAGCCTAAAGCCTAGGGGTGCCCTAGCCTGAAGGCTAGGGGAGCCCTAGCCTGAGCCTAGGGGAGCCCTAGCCTAAAGCCTAGGGGTGCCCTAGCCTGAAGGCTAGGGGAGCCCTAGCCTGAGCCTAGGGGAGCCCTAGCCTAAAGCCTAGGGGTGCCCTAGCCTGAAGGCTAGGGGAGCCCTAGCCTGAGCCTAGGGGAGCCCTAGCCTAAAGCCTAGGGGTGCCCTAGCCTGAAGGCTAGGGGAGCCCTAGCCTGAGCCTAGGGGAGCCCTAGCCTAAAGCCTAGGGGTGCCCTAGCCTGAAGGCTAGGGGAGCCCTAGCCTGAGCCTAGGGGAGCCCTAGCCTAAAGCCTAGGGGTGCCCTAGCCTGAAGGCTAGGGGAGCCCTAGCCTGAGCCTAGGGGAGCCCTAGCCTAAAGCCTAGGGGTGCCCTAGCCTGAAGGCTAGGGGAGCCCTAGCCTGAGCCTAGGGGAGCCCTAGCCTAAAGCCTAGGGGTGCCCTAGCCTGAAGGCTAGGGGAGCCCTAGCCTGAGCCTAGGGGAGCCCTAGCCTAAAGCCTAGGGGTGCCCTAGCCTGAAGGCTAGGGGAGCCCTAGCCTGAGCCTAGGGGAGCCCTAGCCTAAAGCCTAGGGGTGCCCTAGCCTGAAGGCTAGGGGAGCCCTAGCCTGAGCCTAGGGGAGCCCTAGCCTAAAGCCTAGGGGTGCCCTAGCCTGAAGGCTAGGGGAGCCCTAGCCTGAGCCTAGGGGAGCCCTAGCCTAAAGCCTAGGGGTGCCCTAGCCTGAAGGCTAGGGGAGCCCTAGCCTGAGCCTAGGGGAGCCCTAGCCTAAAGCCTAGGGGTGCCCTAGCCTGAAGGCTAGGGGAGCCCTAGCCTGAGCCTAGGGGAGCCCTAGCCTAAAGCCTAGGGGTGCCCTAGCCTGAAGGCTAGGGGAGCCCTAGCCTGAGCCTAGGGGAGCCCTAGCCTAAAGCCTAGGGGTGCCCTAGCCTGAAGGCTAGGGGAGCCCTAGCCTGAGCCTAGGGGAGCCCTAGCCTAAAGCCTAGGGGTGCCCTAGCCTGAAGGCTAGGGGAGCCCTAGCCTGAGCCTAGGGGAGCCCTAGCCTAAAGCCTAGGGGTGCCCTAGCCTGAAGGCTAGGGGAGCCCTAGCCTGAGCCTAGGGGAGCCCTAGCCTAAAGCCTAGGGGTGCCCTAGCCTGAAGGCTAGGGGAGCCCTAGCCTGAGCCTAGGGGAGCCCTAGCCTAAAGCCTAGGGGTGCCCTAGCCTGAAGGCTAGGGGAGCCCTAGCCTGAGCCTAGGGGAGCCCTAGCCTAAAGCCTAGGGGTGCCCTAGCCTGAAGGCTAGGGGAGCCCTAGCCTGAGCCTAGGGGAGCCCTAGCCTAAAGCCTAGGGGTGCCCTAGCCTGAAGGCTAGGGGAGCCCTAGCCTGAGCCTAGGGGAGCCCTAGCCTAAAGCCTAGGGGTGCCCTAGCCTGAAGGCTAGGGGAGCCCTAGCCTGAGCCTAGGGGAGCCCTAGCCTAAAGCCTAGGGGTGCCCTAGCCTGAAGGCTAGGGGAGCCCTAGCCTGAGCCTAGGGGAGCCCTAGCCTAAAGCCTAGGGGTGCCCTAGCCTGAAGGCTAGGGGAGCCCTAGCCTGAGCCTAGGGGAGCCCTAGCCTAAAGCCTAGGGGTGCCCTAGCCTGAAGGCTAGGGGAGCCCTAGCCTGAGCCTAGGGGAGCCCTAGCCTAAAGCCTAGGGGTGCCCTAGCCTGAAGGCTAGGGGAGCCCTAGCCTGAGCCTAGGGGAGCCCTAGCCTAAAGCCTAGGGGTGCCCTAGCCTGAAGGCTAGGGGAGCCCTAGCCTGAGCCTAGGGGAGCCCTAGCCTAAAGCCTAGGGGTGCCCTAGCCTGAAGGCTAGGGGAGCCCTAGCCTGAGCCTAGGGGAGCCCTAGCCTAAAGCCTAGGGGTGCCCTAGCCTGAAGGCTAGGGGAGCCCTAGCCTGAGCCTAGGGGAGCCCTAGCCTAAAGCCTAGGGGTGCCCTAGCCTGAAGGCTAGGGGAGCCCTAGCCTGAGCCTAGGGGAGCCCTAGCCTAAAGCCTAGGGGTGCCCTAGCCTGAAGGCTAGGGGAGCCCTAGCCTGAGCCTAGGGGAGCCCTAGCCTAAAGCCTAGGGGTGCCCTAGCCTGAAGGCTAGGGGAGCCCTAGCCTGAGCCTAGGGGAGCCCTAGCCTAAAGCCTAGGGGTGCCCTAGCCTGAAGGCTAGGGGAGCCCTAGCCTGAGCCTAGGGGAGCCCTAGCCTAAAGCCTAGGGGTGCCCTAGCCTGAAGGCTAGGGGAGCCCTAGCCTGAGCCTAGGGGAGCCTAAAGCCTAGGGGTGCCCTAGCCTGAAGGCTAGGGGAGCCCTAGCCTTAGCCTAGGGGAGCCTAAAGCCTAGGGGTGCCCTAGCCTGAAGGCTAGGGGAGCCCTAGCCTTAGCCTAGGGGAGCCTAAAGCCCAGGGGTGCCCTAGCCTGAAGGCTAGGGGAGCCCTAGCCTTAGCCTAGGGGAGCCTAAAGCCCAGGGGTGCCCTAGCCTGAAGGCTAGGGGAGCCCTAGCCTTAGCCTAGGGGAGCCTAAAGCCCAGGGGTGCCCTAGCCTGAAGGCTAGGGGAGCCCTAGCCTTAGCCTAGGGGAGCCTAAAGCCCAGGGGTGCCCTAGCCTGAAGGCTAGGGGAGCCCTAGCCTTAGCCTAGGGGAGCCTAAAGCCCAGGGGTGCCCTAGCCTGAAGGCTAGGGGAGCCCTAGCCTTAGCCTAGGGGAGCCTAAAGCCCAGGGGTGCCCTAGCCTGAAGGCTAGGGGAGCCCTAGCCTTAGCCTAGGGGAGCCTAAAGCCCAGGGCTGCCCTAGCCTGAAGGCTAGGGGAGCCCTAGCCTTAGCCTAGGGGAGCCTAAAGCCCAGGGCTGCCCTAGCCTGAAGGCTAGGGGAGCCCTAGCCTTAGCCTAGGGGAGCCTAAAGCCCAGGGCTGCCCTAGCCTGAAGGCTAGGGGAGCCCTAGCCTTAGCCTAGGGGAGCCTAAAGCCCAGGGCTGCCCTAGCCTGAAGGCTAGGGGAGCCCTAGCCTTAGCCTAGGGGAGCCTAAAGCCCAGGGCTGCCCTAGCCTGAAGGCTAGGGGAGCCCTAGCCTTAGCCTAGGGGAGCCTAAAGCCCAGGGCTGCCCTAGCCTGAAGGCTAGGGGAGCCCTAGCCTTAGCCTAGGGGAGCCTAAAGCCTAGGGGTGCCCTAGCCTGAAGGCTAGGGGAGCCCTAGCCTTAGCCTAGGGGAGCCCTAGCCTAAAGCCTAGGGGTGCCCTAGCCTGAAGGCTAGGGGAGCCCTAGCCTTAGCCTAGGGGAGCCTAAAGCCTAGGGGTGCCCTAGCCTGAAGGCTAGGGGAGCCCTAGCCTGAAGGCTAGGGGAGCCCTAGCCTAAAGCCTAGGGGTGCCCTAGCCTGAAGGCTAGGGGAGCCCTAGCCTTAACCTAGGGGAGCCTAAAGCCTAGGGGTGCCCTAGCCTGAAGGCTAGGGGAGCCCTAGCCTTAGCCTAGGGGAGCCCTAGCCTAAAGCCTAGGGGTGCCCTAGCCTGAAGGCTAGGGGAGCCCTAGCCTTAGCCTAGGGGAGCCTAAAGCCTAGGGGTGCCCTAGCCTGAAGGCTAGGGGAGCCCTAGCCTTAGCCTAGGGGAGCCCTAGCCTAAAGCCTAGGGGTGCCCTAGCCTGAAGGCTAGGGGAGCCCTAGCCTTAGCCTAGGGGAGCCTAAAGCCTAGGGGTGCCCTAGCCTGAAGGCTAGGGGAGCCCTAGCCTTAGCCTAGGGGAGCCCTAGCCTAAAGCCTAGGGGTGCCCTAGCCTGAAGGCTAGGGGAGCCCTAGCCTTAGCCTAGGGGAGCCTAAAGCCTAGGGGTGCCCTAGCCTGAAGGCTAGGGGAGCCCTAGCCTTAGCCTAGGGGAGCCCTAGCCTAAAGCCTAGGGGTGCCCTAGCCTGAAGGCTAGGGGAGCCCTAGCCTTAGCCTAGGGGAGCCTAAAGCCTAGGGGTGCCCTAGCCTGAAGGCTAGGGGAGCCCTAGCCTTAGCCTAGGGGAGCCCTAGCCTAAAGCCTAGGGGTGCCCTAGCCTGAAGGCTAGGGGAGCCCTAGCCTTAGCCTAGGGGAGCCTAAAGCCTAGGGGTGCCCTAGCCTGAAGGCTAGGGGAGCCCTAGCCTTAGCCTAGGGGAGCCCTAGCCTAAAGCCTAGGGGTGCCCTAGCCTGAAGGCTAGGGGAGCCCTAGCCTTAGCCTAGGGGAGCCTAAAGCCTAGGGGTGCCCTAGCCTGAAGGCTAGGGGAGCCCTAGCCTTAGCCTAGGGGAGCCCTAGCCTAAAGCCTAGGGGTGCCCTAGCCTGAAGGCTAGGGGAGCCCTAGCCTTAGCCTAGGGGAGCCTAAAGCCTAGGGGTGCCCTAGCCTGAAGGCTAGGGGAGCCCTAGCCTTAGCCTAGGGGAGCCCTAGCCTAAAGCCTAGGGGTGCCCTAGCCTGAAGGCTAGGGGAGCCCTAGCCTTAGCCTAGGGGAGCCTAAAGCCTAGGGGTGCCCTAGCCTGAAGGCTAGGGGAGCCCTAGCCTTAGCCTAGGGGAGCCCTAGCCTAAAGCCTAGGGGTGCCCTAGCCTGAAGGCTAGGGGAGCCCTAGCCTTAGCCTAGGGGAGCCTAAAGCCTAGGGGTGCCCTAGCCTGAAGGCTAGGGGAGCCCTAGCCTTAGCCTAGGGGAGCCTAAAGCCTAGGGGTGCCCTAGCCTGAAGGCTAGGGGAGCCCTAGCCTTAGCCTAGGGGAGCCTAAAGCCTAGGGGTGCCCTAGCCTGAAGGCTAGGGGAGCCCTAGCCTTAGCCTAGGGGAGCCTAAAGCCTAGGGGTGCCCTAGCCTGAAGGCTAGGGGAGCCCTAGCCTTAGCCTAGGGGAGCCTAAAGCCTAGGGGTGCCCTAGCCTGAAGGCTAGGGGAGCCCTAGCCTTAGCCTAGGGGAGCCTAAAGCCTAGGGGTGCCCTAGCCTGAAGGCTAGGGGAGCCCTAGCCTTAGCCTAGGGGAGCCTAAAGCCTAGGGGTGCCCTAGCCTGAAGGCTAGGGGAGCCCTAGCCTTAGCCTAGGGGAGCCTAAAGCCTAGGGGTGCCCTAGCCTGAAGGCTAGGGGAGCCCTAGCCTTAGCCTAGGGGAGCCTAAAGCCTAGGGGTGCCCTAGCCTGAAGGCTAGGGGAGCCCTAGCCTTAGCCTAGGGGAGCCTAAAGCCTAGGGGTGCCCTAGCCTGAAGGCTAGGGGAGCCCTAGCCTTAGCCTAGGGAGCCTAGCCTAAAGCCTAGGGGTGCCCTAGCCTGAAGGCTAGGGGAGCCCTAGCCTTAGCCTAGGGGAGCCTAAAGCCTAGGGGTGCCCTAGCCTGAAGGCTAGGGGAGCCCTAGCCTTAGCCTAGGGGAGCCCTAGCCTAAAGCCTAGGGGTGCCCTAGCCTGAAGGCTAGGGGAGCCCTAGCCTTAGCCTAGGGGAGCCCTAGCCTAAAGCCTAGGGGTGCCCTAGCCTGAAGGCTAGGGGAGCCCTAGCCTTAGCCTAGGGGAGCCCTAGCCTAAAGCCTAGGGGTGCCCTAGCCTGAAGGCTAGGGGAGCCCTAGCCTTAGCCTAGGGAGCCCTAGCCTAAAGCCTAGGGGTGCCCTAGCCTGAAGGCTAGGGGAGCCCTAGCCTGAGCCTAGGGGAGCCCTAGCCTAAAGCCTAGGGGTGCCCTAGCCTGAAGGCTAGGGGAGCCCTAGCCTTAGCCTAGGGGAGCCCTAGCCTAAAGCCTAGGGGTGCCCTAGCCTGAAGGCTAGGGGAGCCCTAGCCTTAGCCTAGGGGAGCCCTAGCCTAAAGCCTAGGGGTGCCCTAGCCTGAAGGCTAGGGGAGCCCTAGCCTGAGCCTAGGGGAGCCCTAGCCTAAAGCCTAGGGGTGCCCTAGCCTGAAGGCTAGGGGAGCCCTAGCCTGAGCCTAGGGGAGCCCTAGCCTAAAGCCTAGGGGTGCCCTAGCCTGAAGGCTAGGGGAGCCCTAGCCTGAGCCTAGGGGAGCCCTAGCCTAAAGCCTAGGGGTGCCCTAGCCTGAAGGCTAGGGGAGCCCTAGCCTGAGCCTAGGGGAGCCCTAGCCTAAAGCCTAGGGGTGCCCTAGCCTGAAGGCTAGGGGAGCCCTAGCCTGAGCCTAGGGGAGCCCTAGCCTAAAGCCTAGGGGTGCCCTAGCCTGAAGGCTAGGGGAGCCCTAGCCTGAGCCTAGGGGAGCCCTAGCCTAAAGCCTAGGGGTGCCCTAGCCTGAAGGCTAGGGGAGCCCTAGCCTGAGCCTAGGGGAGCCCTAGCCTAAAGCCTAGGGGTGCCCTAGCCTGAAGGCTAGGGGAGCCTAGCCTGAGCCTAGGGGAGCCCTAGCCTAAAGCCTAGGGGTGCCCTAGCCTGAAGGCTAGGGGAGCCCTAGCCTGAGCCTAGGGGAGCCCTAGCCTAAAGCCTAGGGGTGCCCTAGCCTGAAGGCTAGGGGAGCCCTAGCCTGAGCCTAGGGGAGCCCTAGCCTAAAGCCTAGGGGTGCCCTAGCCTGAAGGCTAGGGGAGCCCTAGCCTGAGCCTAGGGGAGCCCTAGCCTAAAGCCTAGGGGTGCCCTAGCCTGAAGGCTAGGGGAGCCCTAGCCTGAGCCTAGGGGAGCCCTAGCCTAAAGCCTAGGGGTGCCCTAGCCTGAAGGCTAGGGGAGCCCTAGCCTGAGCCTAGGGGAGCCCTAGCCTAAAGCCTAGGGGTGCCCTAGCCTGAAGGCTAGGGGAGCCCTAGCCTGAGCCTAGGGGAGCCCTAGCCTAAAGCCTAGGGGTGCCCTAGCCTGAAGGCTAGGGGAGCCCTAGCCTGAGCCTAGGGGAGCCCTAGCCTAAAGCCTAGGGGTGCCCTAGCCTGAAGGCTAGGGGAGCCCTAGCCTGAGCCTAGGGGAGCCCTAGCCTAAAGCCTAGGGGTGCCCTAGCCTGAGGCTAGGGGAGCCCTAGCCTGAGCCTAGGGGAGCCCTAGCCTAAAGCCTAGGGGTGCCCTAGCCTGAAGGGCTAGGGGAGCCCTAGCCTGAGCCTAGGGGAGCCCTAGCCTAAAGCCTAGGGGTGCCCTAGCCTGAGGGCTAGGGGAGCCCTAGCCTGAGCCTAGGGGAGCCCTAGCCTAAAGCCTAGGGGTGCCCTAGCCTGAGGGCTAGGGGAGCCCTAGCCTGAGCCTAGGGGAGCCCTAGCCTAAAGCCTAGGGGTGCCCTAGCCTGAGGGCTAGGGGAGCCCTAGCCTGAGCCTAGGGGAGCCCTAGCCTAAAGCCTAGGGGTGCCCTAGCCTGAGGGCTAGGGGAGCCCTAGCCTGAGCCTAGGGGAGCCCTAGCCTAAAGCCTAGGGGTGCCCTAGCCTGAGGGCTAGGGGAGCCCTAGCCTGAGCCTAGGGGAGCCCTAGCCTAAAGCCTAGGGGTGCCCTAGCCTGAAGGCTAGGGAGCCCTAGCCTGAGCCTAGGGGAGCCCTAAAGCCTAGGGGTGCCCTAGCCTGAAGGCTAGGGAATTCTATAGAGTGAGATCCTAGGGGAGCCCTAGCCTAAAGCCTAGGGGTGCCCTAGCCTGAGGGCTAGGGGAGCCCTAGCCTGAGCCTAGGGGAGCCTAGCCTAAAGCCTAGGGGTGCCCTAGCTGAAGGCTAGGGGAGCCCTAGCCTGAGCCTAGGGGAGCCTAAAGCCTAGGGGTGCCTAGCCTGATGGCTAGGG